>NC_092155.1:17625001-17665001 GCF_045791955.1 Oncorhynchus clarkii lewisi
AGTGGGTTTTTAGTGGGAAGAGTTGGGGTAGAGTGGGGGTTTTAGGGGTGAGAGTGGGGTATTAGATGTTTGAATGGCAGGAACCTGGCTACCAAAACCACTCCCTTTTCTCAGGATAAATAGCTGCGAGAAACCGGTAAATTATAATCAATTATTTATGTGAACAGCATGGTGTGAAATGTAACTGTTAAATGAAATGCAATGTCTAAATCTGGCTTCTCTACGGCCTCTGCATGTCTGTTCAGGGTGTGGATGCACGTCTCATTTACCCATCTCCATCTGGCCTGTTTTTTCATTGTAAAGATTATTGTGTTAATTGCAGCTGCAGAGTTTTAAAACAGACTATCACTCAAATATATAGCTTTAAATCATTACACGCGCGAGCACTCTCTCGCAGTCTTTCACTCTCTCTCTCTCTCTCTCTCTCTCTCTCTCTCTCTCTCTCTCCATAACCTCCATTCAAATTGCATCCAAAATAGATAACCCCGTTCTAGATAACCCTGTTCTAGATAACCCTGTTCTGGATGCTATGTTTTTAGTAGGGTACAGTGGGGTTTTAGGGGGAGAGTGGGGTAATTGGTTCCTGCAGGCTTACCCACACACCGTGGTTGGATCCCGCTCCACAGTGAGTCGGCCTGACAGCTGAGCCTGGTGTCTCCCTCCAGCCTGTAGCCCTCTGCACAGCGAATCTCGCACTCCGCCCTGTAGGAGGCGCCACCCTCGCTGCAGTTCATGTGTCCGTGCTGGGGCGGTGATAGGGCGGGACAGGAGCGCACTGTTGTTGAAACAGAGAAACACAGAGGAAATCCTAGATACTGGTCGGTCTAACCGCAATGACAAATTTACAGTATGAAAAGAGGGTGTGAGAGAGAGAGAGAGAGACAGAGAGAGATTTTTAAAAAGAGAGAGGAACCAAGTAGCAGAGATGGAAGGAGATACAAAATTGAAATGGAGGAATGAAAAAAGAAGAATGATTCATCTGTCTAAAACATTAGCTAAATATTTTCTGAGAACTATCATTTGCTCTCCTGCAAAATCCCTTAATAAAAACCTTGATCCTGCAGGGCTGGTCCGTGTCAGCCTGAGGTCTAGAAGAGTGTGTTTAGTGTGTTGGTTTTCAGCACCACTGAGAGACAGGCTTTTAGGAGACCCCCTCCCTGATGCCTTAACTGGCTGGGAGGTCCCGCACTGGAACTCATGCAGACACAGAGAGGCAGACAGACAGAGAGACAGAGAGACAGACGTCGAGGCACACATATACACACACAGGAAGGCACACAGGCAGTGAGCCAAGCACACACACACACGCATGATCTCAATCCTCAGAGGATACGTTGACACACCAGCCAGACAGTCTCCATACTAACTCTACACACCATGCCCAAACTTAACAAGCCCTCTTACTAACTATATACAATGTGTGTGTGTGTGTGTGTGTGCGTGTGCGTGTGCGTGTGTGTCCGTGCGTGCGTACGTGCTTGTTTTGTGTACAGTATGTGCGTGTGTGTTTTGTGTACAGTATGTGCGTGTGTGTTCTTTGTATGTGCGTGTGTGTTTTGTGTATAGTATGTGCTTGTGTGTTTTGTGTACAGTATGTACGTGTGTGTTTTGTGTACAGTATGTGTGTGTGTGTTTTGTGTATAGTATGTGCATGTGTGTTTTGTGTACAGCATGTGTGTGTGTGTTTTGTGTATAGGATGTGCGTGTGTGTTTTGTGTACAGTATGTGCGTGTGTGTTTTGTGTACAGTATGTGCGTGTGTATTTTGTGTACAATATGTGCGTGTGTGTTTTGTGTACAATATGTGCGGGTGTGTTTTGTGTACAGTATGTGCGTGTGTGTTTTGTGTACAGTATGTGCGTGTGTGTTTTGTGTACAGTATGTCCGTGTGTTTTGTGTATGTGCGTGTGTGTTTTGTGTACAGTATGTGCGAGTGTGTTTTGTGTACAGTATGTCCGTGTGTTTTGTGTATGTGCGTGTGTGTTTTGTGTACAGTATGTGCGAGTGTGTTTTGTGTACAGTATGTCCGTGTGTTTTGTGTATGTGCGTGTGTGTTTTGTGTACAGTATGTGCGTGTGTGTTTTGTGTACAGTATGTCTGTGTGTTTTGTGTACAGTACGTGCGTGTGTTTTGTGTACAGTATGTGCATGTGTGTTTTGTGTACAGTATGTGCGTGTGTGTTTTGTGTACAGTACGTGCGTGTGTTTTGTGTACAGTACGTGCGTGTGTTTTGTGTACAGTATGTGCATGTGTGCGTCTCCATGATAGGCCGATGTAACTCACAAATGTTTAAGAATGTGTTGAAACATCAGAAGGGTTAGGGTTAGAGGGACCATTAGAAAGGTTAAGGTTAGGGTTAGAGGGACCATTAGAGAGGTTAAGGTTAGGGTTAGAGGGACCATTAGAGAGGTTAAGGTTAGGGTTAGAGGGACCATTAGAGAGGTTAAGGTTAGGGTTAGAGGGACCATTAGAGAGGTTAAGGTTAGGGTTAGAGGGACCATTAGAGAGGTTAAGGTTAGAGGGACAATTAGAGAGGTTAAGGTTAGAGGGACAATTAGTTGTCAAGGTTAGAGGGACCATTAGAGGGGTTAAGGTGTGTGTGTGTGTGTGTGTGTGTGTGTGTGTGTGTGTGTGTGTGTGTGTGTGTTCTACCACCCTCTCACCTCTGCAGCTGGGCGGAGAGCCTGACCATGTCCCGTCTGGCTGGCACAGTCTGATGCCGCTGCCCTGCAGGTCGTAGCCAGGCTGGCATCGTACCCCGCAGGCAGCATTGAACTGGTTATTACACACATTCTGGATGAAGAAACCATTCTCTGGGGGAGACAGCTCAGGGCAGTACACCACTGGGGATGGGGAGAGAGATGGATGGAAGGAGAGAGAGATGGGGAGAGAGATGGATGGAAGGAGAGAGAGATGGGGAGAGAGATGGATGGAAGGAGAGAGAGACGGGGAGAGAGATGGATGTAAGGAGAGAGAGATGGGGAGAGAGATGGATGGAAGGAGAGAGAGATGGGGAGAGAGATGGATGGAAGGAGAGAGAGATGGATGGAAGGAGAGAGACGGGAAGAGAGATGGATGGAAGGAGAGAGAGACGGGGAGAGAGATGGATGGAAGGAGAGAGAGATGGATGGAAGGAGAGAGACGGGGAGAGAGAGATGGGGAGAGAGATGGATGGAGGAGAGAGAGACGGGGAGAGAGATGGATGGAAGGAGAGAGAGATGGGGAGAGAGATGGATGGAAGGAGAGAGAGATGGATGGAAGGAGAGAGACGGGAAGAGAGATGGATGTAAGGAGAGAGAGATGGGGAGAGAGATGGATGGAAGGAGAGAGAGATGGATGGAAGGAGAGAGACGGGAAGAGAGATGGATGGAAGGAGAGAGAGACGGGGAGAGAGATGGATGGAAGGAGAGAGAGATGGATGGAAGGAGAGAGACGGGGAGAGAGAGATGGGGAGAGAGATGGATGGAGGAGAGAGAGACGGGGAGAGAGATGGATGGAAGGAGAGAGAGATGGGGAGAGAGATGGATGGAAGGAGAGAGAGATGGGGAGAGAGATGGATGGAAGGAGAGAGAGACGGGGAGAGAGATGGATGGAAGGAGAGAGAAAGGGAGGGAGAGGAGAAACATGAAAAAGACTCAGATTTCCTCTATTTGATACAAAAGCCCAAATGCATGAACACGCACACTCAGTTATTATACTGCACATGCACGCACATGCACACACACAAACACACACACACACATTTGTTTTACTATGCTTGTGGAGACCCAACTATTGTTTCCCATTCAAAGTACTATTTTCCCTGACTCCTAAAACCTAACCCTTAATCCTAAATCTAACCCTAAATTTACCCCCCTAAGGCTAAGATAGCCTTTTTCCTTTTGGGGAGCGGGAAAATGTCCCCACTTGTCCAAATGATTCTTGTTTCACTATCCCTGTGAAGACTTCTGGTCACCACAAGAAGAGTAAAATAAAAGACACACACACACACACACACACACACACACACACACACACACACACACATACAGCCCTCAAGCCTTGGTATTGAGGCTGATCCCTGCGGCAGATGCTTGGTTGTGGTGAAGCCTAAGGGCTTTGGGAACGTTAACTCCCTAGGGAGTTCTGCCGGTTTCCCAGATGCAGATTAAAGGGCAATTCCACTACTTTTTAATAATGAATATGAGGTTGAAAAGTGGTGGAATTGGACTTTAAGCCTCATTCTGGTTTAAAAGGTTATTTCAAGCATTCTCCATTCAGTATGCTTTTTAGTCCAGGGCTCGGCCTAGCTGGTGTCTGGGAGAACGGCCCTAAGTGTCTGACTTTGGAAGTGTAGCGTGGACAGTCTGGAGCCTCATACCTTCACAGGTCTTCCCCTGGGGCCTGTAGCCCTGCTTGCAGACACAGTCGCTGCGTGAGGTGCTGCTGGGCTGGGAGGTGTGGTGCTGGTCAGGGCAGGGCAGGCAAGTACCCAGGCCTCCAGGTGTACCCTCTGGCTTGTAGGTGCCAGGCGGGCACGCTGTACAGAGGACGCAGATACTCAGTGTTAGCCTCAACACAGATGACACTAGCCTAGAAATGTAGTTAGTTGCCAGGGTTGGGGTTAACTCCATTTCAATTCCAGTCCCACTGAAATTCCAATTCCAATTCTCTTCAATGCTTCCATGCTTTTGAATTAGGAACATTTGGAATTGGAGATGGAATTTGGTTACTTTCTGAATTGACTGGGATCGAACAGGAATTGACCCCAACCCTGTTAGTTGCATGTAAAGGAAGGACCAGTACAGACAGTATACACACACAGATGCAAAAACCTGTCCATGACCATGAGCATGAGCAAATTCTGAAATCACGGAGGTGGATAATACTTCTATTAACTTGGCAATTATGCTTTGTGTTAAAAGCACCTGAGACTGATCAGGAAGCTAGGGGTCAGGACGCTAGGGGTCAAGAATTTAGGGGTCAGGAAGCTGTCTGGCTGTAGAGCTACCGAGCTTGTTTTCAAACATTCCTCCATCGACTAAATCAGGGCTGCCCAATTCCCATCCTGGAGGGCTGAAACACTTCTGGGTTTTTTCTACCTAGTAGTCAATTGCACTCACCTGGTGTCCCACATCTTAATCAGTCCCTGGTTAGAAAGAGAGAATGAAAACCGGAAGTGTTTTGGCCCTCCAAGACCGGAATTTGGCAGCCCTGCACTATATGATCCTCACAGAAGAAGATGGCCGTCTCAATGCATCCCTCGTGTTATAGACCAATTGTGTTATAGAGACCAGTTGTGTTATAAAGACCAGTTGTGTTATAGACCAGTTGTATTATAGACCAGTTGTGTTATATAGACCAGTTGTGTTATAGACCAGTTGTATTATAGACCAGTTGTGTTATATAGACCAGTTGTGTTATAGACCAGTTGTGTTATATAGACTAGTTGTGTTATAGACCAGTTGTGTTATAAAGACCAGTTGTGTTATAAAGACCAGTTGTGTTATAAAGACCAGTTGTGTTATAGAGACCAGTTGTGTTATAAAGAACAGTTGTGTTATAGACCAGTTGTGTTATAGAGACCAGTTGTGTTATAAAGACCAGTTGTGTTATAAAGACCAGTTGTGTTATAGAGACCGGTTGTGTTATAAAGACCAGTTGTGTTATAAAGACCAGTTGTGTTATAGACCAGTTGTGTTATATAGACCAGTTGTGTTATAGACCAGTTGTGTTATAGAGACCAGTTGTGTTATAAAGACCAGTTGTGTTATAGACCAGTTGTATTATAGAGACCAGTTGTGTTATAGAGACCAGTTGTGTTATAGACCAGTTGTGTTATAAAGACCAGTTGTGTTATAGACCAGTTGTGTTATAAAGACCAGTTGTGTTATAAAGACCAGTTGTGTTATAGAGACCAGTTGTGTTATAGAGACCAGTTGTGTTATAGACCAGTTGTGTTATAAAGTCCAGTTGTGTTATAGAGACCAGTTGTGTTATAGACCACTTGTGTTATAAAGACCAGTTGTGTTATAGACCAGTTGTGTTATAGACCAGTTGTATTATAGACCAGTTGTGTTATATAGACCAGTTGTGTTATAAAGACCAGTTGTGTTATAAAGACCAGTTGTGTTATAGACCAGTTGTATTATAGAGACCAGTTGTGTTATAGAGACCAGTTGTGTTATAAAGACCAGTTGTGTTATAGACCAGTTGTATTATAGACCAGTTGTGTTATATAGACCAGTTGTGTTATAGACCAGTTGTATTATAGACCAGTTGTGTTATATAGACCAGTTGTGTTATAGACCAGTTGTGTTATATAGACTAGTTGTGTTATAGACCAGTTGTGTTATAAAGACCAGTTGTGTTATAAAGACCAGTTGTGTTATAAAGACCAGTTGTGTTATAGAGACCAGTTGTGTTATAAAGAACAGTTGTGTTATAGACCAGTTGTGTTATAGAGACCAGTTGTGTTATAAAGACCAGTTGTGTTATAAAGACCAGTTGTGTTATAGAGACCGGTTGTGTTATAAAGACCAGTTGTGTTATAAAGACCAGTTGTGTTATAGACCAGTTGTGTTATATAGACCAGTTGTGTTATAGACCAGTTGTGTTATAGAGACCAGTTGTGTTATAAAGACCAGTTGTGTTATAAAGACCAGTTGTGTTATAGAGACCAGTTGTGTTATAGACCAGTTGTATTATAGAGACCAGTTGTGTTATAGAGACCAGTTGTGTTATAGACCAGTTGTGTTATAAAGACCAGTTGTGTTATAAAGACCAGTTGTGTTATAGAGACCAGTTGTGTTATAGAGACCAGTTGTGTTATAGACCAGTTGTGTTATAAAGTCCAGTTGTGTTATAGAGACCAGTTGTGTTATAGACCACTTGTGTTATAAAGACCAGTTGTGTTATAGACCAGTTGTGTTATAGACCAGTTGTATTATAGACCAGTTGTGTTATATAGACCAGTTGTGTTATAAAGACCAGTTGTGTTATAAAGACCAGTTGTGTTATAGACCAGTTGTATTATAGAGACCAGTTGTGTTATAGAGACCAGTTGTGTTATAAAGACCAGTTGTGTTATAGAGACCAGTTGTGTTATAAAGACCAGTTGTGTTATAGACCAGTTGTGTTATAGAGACCAGTTGTGTTATAGAGACCAGTTGTGTTATAGACCAGTTGTGTTATAAAGACCAGTTGTGTTATAGACCAGTTGTATTATAGACCAGTTGTGTTATAGACCAGTTGTATTATAGACCAGTTGTGTTATATAGACCAGTTGTATTATAGACCAGTTGTGTTATAGAGACCAGTTGTGTTATAGACCAGTTGTGTTATAGACCAGTTGTGTTATATAGACCAGTTGTGTTATAGACCAGTTGTGTTATAGAGACCAGTTGTGTTATAGAGACCAGTTGTGTTATAGACCAGTTGTGTTATAAAGACCAGTTGTGTTATAGACCAGTTGTATTATAGACCAGTTGTGTTATATAGACCAGTTGTGTTATAGACCAGTTGTATTATAGACCAGTTGTGTTATATAGACCAGTTGTGTTATAGACCAGTTGTGTTATATAGACCAGTTGTGTTATAAAGACCAGTTGTGTTATAGAGACCAGTTGTGTTATAAAGACCAGTTGTGTTATAGACCAGTTGTGTTATAGACCAGTTGTATTATAGACCAGTTGTGTTAAAGAGACCAGTTGTGTTATAGAGACCAGTTGTGTCATAGAGACCAGTTGTGTTATAGAGACCAGTTGTGTTATAGACCAGTTGTATTATAGACCAGTTGTGTTATAAAGACCAGTTGTGTTATAGAGACCAGTTGTATTATACACCAGTTGTGTTATAAAGACCAGTTGTGTTATAAAGACCAGTTGTGTTAAAGAGATCAGTTGTGTTATAGAGACCAGTTGTGTCATAGAGACCAGTTGTGTTATAGAGACCAGTTGTATTATAGACCAGTTGTGTTAAAGAGACCAGTTGTGTTATAGAGACCAGTTGTGTCATAGAGACCAGTTGTGTTATAGACCAGTTGTGTCATAGAGACCAGTTGTATTATAGACCAGTTGTGTTAAAGAGACCAGTTGTGTTATAGACCAGTTGTATTATAGACCAGTTGTGTTATATAGACCAGTTGTGTTATAGACCAGTTGTGTTATATAGACCAGTTGTGTTAAAGAGACCAGTTGTGTTATAGTGACCAGTTAGCGACCAGTACGGAAGGTCAGAAAATCGCTAGCTCCAACTATAATGGATAGGCTATACTGAATCAGAACTGTTTGTCAAACCACAATGCATGAATTTTGACAAAATTTGAAGTTGGCAATACACAGTTGTGAAGGGAGCTGTACCATCTCGCTCCAGGCCATGTATGGGTGAAGGACAGAAAACACTGTGGTAGCTTGTTGAGACCAGAACACACAGAGCAGTGTCCTAGAGGATACATGATGTTGATCTGACTAATCAGTATTTAGATCTAATTTACTACCCAACGCTAAGCTGGAGGTGGTCATTTTCTGTGTTGTCTTAGTGCCAAGCTGTAGTCTGGAGAGGGGCCTCTAACTCTCTCTCTCTCTCTCTCTCTCTCTCTCTCTCTCTCTCTCTCTCTCTCTCTCTCTCTCTCTCTCTCTCTCTCTCTCTCTCTCTCTCTCTCTCTCTCTCTCTCTCTCTCTCTCTCTCTCTCTCTCTCTCTCTCATGCCCTAGTGCTTGACAGGGGCCAGGCATTGGATCCGGATGCTCCGTGCCAACACACACTCATTCCCCACCTAAACACACCAGGGTCGGCCAAGCAGCGTTAACCGCCGCTCGACCAGTAGCCTGGCACAGCCTGGAATAGCCTCCTCCCTCTCACCCACATCAAATACACACCAGCTATGTGTAGACTGTACTGCATGTGGATATGTCTGTGTGTGTGTGTGTGTGTGTGTGTGTGTGTGTGTGTGTGTGTGTGTGTGTGTGTGTGTGTGTGTGTGTGTGTGTGTGTGTGTGTGTGGGTGTGTGTTTGATCTGATACAGCCCATACATTCTCATCCACCTTCAGCCTCATAAGCAAGCAGCAGAACCTGAAGGGTAAGTGTCTGAATGTATTTGAGGCCCCTGGATCCCCTTTTACAGCCTCCACTTATAGTTGACAGGAAACACAGTTATTTATGAACGAATAATATTTCACTTGTAGTGAAACAGTAGAAATACTGTTTTAAAGTTACATTTTAATTCCTGGACTGGAAACTTGGTTGGCTGGTTTAGGTAGACACGGGGGTTAGTAACAGACCTAATCTCATATCCATAAAGTGTCTCAATGTGTGCTGAACTAGGATCTGTTTGGCTTTTCAGATTATAATGAATAGACAGAGGTGACCTGATCCTAGATCAGCACACCAACTCTGAGACACTTTCTGAATACAAACCTGGAAGTCAGTTTTCTCTACAGGGGGAGAGTTCCGAGGGGCCAGACCAGGCTCTCGTTGAAACACACACTGTGTACCGGGAGCGAGAGAGAAAGAAAGAAGGAGGGATGGAGAGAATGAGAGAAGGGAAAGAGAAAGGTAAACGAATACATCTTAAAACGCCAAAACGAAAGACGGTGTTGGAAAGAAAACGTTGTGAATTTCCTAAAGGTGTACCAGACGCACTGTGATAGATGAAATATGCTCAGAAATAACGGACCTTAGACCAAGAAGACCAACTGAGAGTCGATTTGAGACTGGAAAAGACTGATAGAACCCCTGAAAGTGAATTAAGAGCAAGCACATCTGCTTCAGCCCCCAATGACCCACAAAGAGACTGATTTCCATCTTTTAGTGACAAGTCCATTGACCCCTGACTCCTATGGATACGGTACATTTGGTCAGGAAGTAGGCCGTCAAGGGTCCAGTCCAGATTATCTGTGAATTGGAGAGAGTGCGCCCAGGCCCAGGTTAAAATACCTCACAGAGCGGAGCACAACGGGCCTTCAACCCTACATGTGTGCTTTCAAACTCTTACTATGCATGGTTAGAATGGTAACAATATCTACAGAAAGAGGAAAGACAATATACGTTTTACATTTAAATCCAATGAAAATGTGTGTGAGATATCAATCCCCTAAACATACAGGGGCATGGTGTAGGCCTAAGAAGTCAGGAGGATGGCAGGAGGGCTGCAGGAGGATGTCAGGTGGATGGCAGGAGGATGGCAGGAGGATGGCAGGAAGATGACAGGAGGATATCAGGAGGATGGCAGGAGAATGTCAGGAGGGCTGCAGGAGGATGTCAGGAGGATGGCAGGAGGATGGCAGGAGGATATCAGGAGGATATCAGGAGGGTGGCAGGAGGGCTGCAGGAGGATGTCAGGAGGATGGCAGGAGGATGTCGGGAGGATATCAGGAGGATGGCAGGAGGGCTGCAGGAGGATATCAGGAGGATGGCAGGAGGTCTGCAGGAGGATGTCAGGAGGATGGCAGGATGATGGCAGGAGGGCTGCAGGAGGATGGCAGGAGGATGGCAGGAGGGCGGCAGATAGCCTAGCAGTTAAAAGCGTTGGGCCAGTAACTGAAAGGTTGCTGCTTTGAATCCCCCCAAATCTGTTGATGTACCCTTGAGCATGGCACTTAACCATAATTGCTCCTGTAAGTCTGCTAAATGACTAAAATGTTAATGTAATGATTAACATGTGCATCACTTTCAACTAAACAACGTACAGTACCAGACAGATTCATCGACATCATTTCTTGCTCATAAAATGATGAAGTAAGCCATTTAGTCTAGCTCGTGAACTAACCGTAAGGGCCAAAGAAGTCACTCAAGAAGCCAAAGAAGTCTAGAAATCTTCTCTGGAGACCATGGGGAGCCTGTAATCCATTAGTGGGATCTCAAACAGACAAACGGAAACCCTGAAAGTGAATCCAGAAGAATACCCAGCACATCTCCGCATCTCAGTCCCCAATAACAGTGACAGATTTGCTGAGTCTAACAAATTCCCCCCTTAGCGAAAAGGCCACCAGCGTTTTCCTATAGTCTGTGTCTCTATCTTCCTATGTGGGGAGCAACTGGGGAATGTACAAATCATTGCTATTCTGTTGGATGTCTTAAAATAACCTTAGTTATCTTTAAGTCTTGATCAAATGTACAATACAAACATATGTTAAACTTAATATCTACTGTTGCACAGGCGCAAACCCTGTGGTCTTTCTTTAAAAAATGGGGATTTTGTGTTTCCAGATACAATGCATTCGGAAAGTATTCAGACCCCTTCCCCTTTCTCCACATTGTGTTACACTATAGCCTTGTTCTAAAATGGATTCAATCATTGTTTCCCCTCATCAATCTACACACAATGCCCCATAACAACAAAGTGAAAACAGGTTTTTACATATTTTTTTCTCATATGTATAAAAAGAAAAAAAAACTGAAATACCTTATTTGCCTGTAACACAAGACTAACAATTTAGACAGAACAAGTCAAACATAAATCTGAACGCTCCAACTCTGGACCGCAGCCACACCACTTGATTCCGTTGGTTTGGTTTTAAATCCCTGTTTTTTTTAACAAAGATTTTTTTAAAACATTCACATGCAAGGACACTTTCAATTCTTAACATGACTTCACGTTTAAGACCTCAATCTGCCGCTGCAAATGTGCAGCCAACCAGGGGGGAAACAGTCAAGTGTACATTCACAAAGAACAAGGCACTGTACAGATGGCGGATCTTAATTTGATCACTCTTTTGATGCTGATATTTTTCTGCACGGCAGGAAACACAAACTTGTAGTGTATTCAAGGTTTAAAAAGGCTTAAAAGAAAATTGTATTTTCACTTGAGAACTTGATACTTGATTTGCCCTAACATTTTCTGTTTCTGCAGGATTTGTTTTCCTGCTATAGCAAACTGGCTTAAATTAACAACATATTGTACACACCTCAATGTGACATATTGTCTCTAGATCGGCAGAATAGTTCATACCAAATGGAAAGTCAACTGATACAGTGGACAAGTTAAGTTTGAGTATACAGCACTACTTCCTAGTGTCGTGTCTTTGGCTATGCCGGATTAAGTGATATGACATGCTATTCTATGAAATAATTTCTCCGTAATTAATATTATCTGATTGAGTTAATCATGTAGAGAGTCGGGCACCACAAAATAATATTTATGGAGCTGCTATCTTCCGAATAAACTCTTAAAGACCTAGTAATATTTTACATCAACAGCAGTCAATATTAATCGTCATCTTAATTCAGTCTCATCTGAAAGTTGTAAATTCTTGGTTATCTGCACGAACCCTGGCTAACAATTTGAATCAGCAATACAAAATTGGGTTGAATTATTTATTTACTAAATACTGTACCTAACTAATCACACAGAATTACACATACACATCATTGAATCATAACTAACAAATTACGTCATAAAGGAAAACGTCCCTAGCGGGCGGAACAGATATGACAGCTGGTTACACAAAAGAAAAGGGGCTGGGTTTGAGTGAAAGAGCGGGAAGACTGAGGAACAAAAGGCGAAGCTGTGCTATCGTAAATACAGTATCTTATGCATTCTAAATTACCGCCCATTTGGAAAAGGAAAATGCAATAAATATTTACTCTGAGCTCCGCTTCGGTAGGTTGGTGGTAGATGGAAGGCCGTGTTGCCCAACCGAGTCCTTTGAAGAATGTCTCTGCTGTTAAATTGGATACGTTGTAGTAATGTTGTTGTGTGGTAGACGGGATACTCTGTCTGTTCCTTTCTAACCTGCATTTACAGCTGTGGTTGCTAACTCAACGGCTAGGAGGTATCACTTCTGTAGTGAATAAGAGTTCAAAGTTCATGCCATTCGCAACCAAAGCTCACGCTGATGTTGGCTTCGTTCTGTAGTTATTATCTGAACCATTCTGACATCGGACCGTCGTCCTCACGTCCTCGGAACAGGAGGTTATATTGTCGTAAAGGGCTTATATAGGAAGGGAGAGGAGGGCGTGTTTAAAAAGTTTTATAGCCCATGTTCCTTCACAGGGGCGGACCACTGATTGAGCAGAGCCCATCTTATGAAAACCCAAATCTCACATTTTAGAAGCTAAAATCACATTTCATCCCATCACGAATAATTTCAAATTCAAACATTTAAATTGAACAACAATTCCATGTGAATCCGATAACTCTGATGTGTAGACATTCCATTGTAGAGTTTATGTCATCTTATCATTGATGAGAATGTCTCAGATGACAACCGAACTGACATCATATTCATTAAGTACCACCGCATATGTTCAATTGGTCGGATTACCAGAATATAGTTAATTTCCCCCCACCTTCTGATGTTCCCAGAATCTCTATGTTAACCAAGGGTTTTGCAAATGTAACCTCAGTAGGGTAGAGAGAGGAAAAAGGGGGAAGAGGTATTTATGACTGTCATAAACCTACCTCCCAGGCCAACCTCATGACACTAGGATCATACAGTAGGTCATAGGTCAATGCAGTGATCCTAGTGAAGACACAAAAGGACCACACCTACACACACACAGACACTTCAAGCCCCCATCACTGGCCCCTCAGTCATTTTCTCAGTCATCAACAGTGACACCTGTGACCTTTCGTGACAGGTTGCATTGACAACAGCACACACGCCCACCACTCCAAAATCAAACAAAGGCCTTGTGAAATTCTGAGGCTGTAGCTAAAGATAATGACTCTAGCATGGCATCATATTAAATATTGAATAGCTCACTATGTGTTTATGCTAGAGACTTACTGTTTCTGCATTGGCTGCAGCTCAATTCTCTCTTTCCGCCGATATAAAGTTTAAACCTATTCCTGGAGCTTGTTGAAAGTGGTGTTTTCTACACAGAGGATCCGGACAAGAAAATTGTCACAAAATCGTCTGTAAAACCCTAGCATCTGCCAAGTCCCCAACAACCGGATGTCCTGGTTTTCAGGGGAAATGGAAAGAGAGCCTGTGATGCAACTTCCTCTTCTGAACGTTAACAAGGTGACACTCCATTTTAACTACTCCTCCACATTTACTGGATTGGTTGAACAGTGCAGAAGAGAACCTCCCCCAACATTTTTTTCTTCTCGTCACGACCAGTATGTAGAGGATCTAGTTTCAGGTGTTTTTTTTACGCCTGCTACGTTCGGTAAGTAAAACCTGAACAGTTTAAGCTAGCGTCTCTCACGAACAAAACAGTGTCATATGTTTTGCTCTACAACATCCACAAGCAGTCGTCTGAACTTTCAGACACCCAAGTCCTAATTTCGAAAATGTGTTCTCACAAAACCAAGTGTCCGGACCGAACCGTTTGAGTTACAAACTAATAAGTCACCAACATCGACAGGTAAACACTCACTCACTTGTTTTGCTCTATGACCTACACAAGCGCAGGGGAAGGTAACCCTGTAAGAATGGCACAAAAGTTAACAAGGTGTAAAAAGTGCCATAAACAAAGTGATTGAATATGGCAAAAAAAAACTTGCAAAGTTCTCCAAGATATAGGAAAAACACTTCAAAACCTTATTCCTCTTGAAACATTTTTGTTTTGTTTTGCAATTTATGAATGTGTTATTCAATGCGTTTCTATGGGCTATAACAGTAAAGGCCAAATTCAATATTTTATCCCCCCCAAAATATATACAATATATACAAAAGTATATGGACACCCCTTCAAATTAGTGGATTTGGCTATTTCAGCCACACCCGTTGCTGACAGGTGTATAAAATCAAGCACACAGCAATGCAATCTCCATAGACAAACATTATCAATAAAATTGCCTTACTGAAGAGCTAGTGACTTTCAACATGGTACCGTCATAGGATGTCACCTTTCCAACAAGTCAGTTCGTCAAGTTTCTGCCCTGCTAGAGCTGCCCCAGTCAACTGTAAGATCTGTTATTGTGAATTGGAAATGTCTAGGAGCAACAACGACTCAGCCGCGAAGTGGTAGGCCACACAAGCTCACAGAATGGGACCTCTGAGTGTTGAAGCGGGTAGCATGTAAAAATTGTCTGTCCTCAGTTGCAACACTCACTACCGAGTTCCAAACTGCCTCTGGAAGCAACATCAGCACAAGAACTGTTAGTCGGGAGCTTCATGAAATGGGTTTCCATGGCCGAGCAGCCGCACACAAGCCTAAGATCACCAGGCGCAATGCAAGGCGTTGGCTGGAGTGGTGTTAAGCTCGCCGCCATTGGACTCTGGAGCAGTAGAAACACTTTCTCTGGAGTGATGAATCACACTTCAC
Source organism: Oncorhynchus clarkii lewisi (assembly GCF_045791955.1). NCBI lineage: Eukaryota > Metazoa > Chordata > Actinopteri > Salmoniformes > Salmonidae > Oncorhynchus > Oncorhynchus clarkii. The sequence goes on from NC_092155.1 coordinate 17,640,196, forward strand.
CATCTGGTAGTCCGATGGACGAATCTGGGTTTGGCAAATGCCAGGAGAATTCTACCTGCACAAATGCATAGTGTCAACTGTAAAGTTTGGTGGAGGAGGAATACTTCTCTGGGGCTGTTTTTCATGGTTCGGGATAGGCCCCTTAGTTTCATGGTTCGTGCTAGGCCCCTCTCCTATTTCAGCATGACAATGCCCCTATGCACAAAACGAGGTCCATACATAAATAGTTTGTAGAGATCAGTGTGAAAGAACTTGACTGGCCTGCGCAGAGCCCTGACCTCAACCCCATCAAACACCTTTCGGATGAATTGGAACACCTACTGCGAGCCAGGCCTAATCGCTAAAAATCAGTGCCCGACCTCACTAATGCTCTTGTGTCTGAATGTAAGGAAGCAGGTCCCCGCTGCAATGTTCCAACATCTAGTGGAAAGCCTTTCCAGAAGAGTGGAGGCTGTTATAACAGCAAAGGGGAGACCAACTCCATATTATTGCCCATGATATTGGAATGAGATGTTCGACGAGCAGGTGTCCACATAATTTTGGTCATATAATGTATATGTATATTTTTATACCTACAGGAGTCCTAAAGTTCAAAATCAAATAGCTAAAAGATCCAAGATATGACTATCTTGAAAAAAATACTTATGTTAGCATTGTAGACATTGCGAAACCAAGGGCTTAGATTTAGAGCCATAGAGAACTATTGGTATGTCTTAGGAGGAGGGAGGATACCTCTGCCCATCTGGCCAGGAACAGAGCATCTAGGAGGGGAGACTCATGGAAAAAACCCTCTTTCGGATCTCTCTCTGGACTCTTCTGACTGGATAGGAACTGTCGTCCAACATCTGTCTTTCAGTCCCTGTTTAGCTGTTTAGCTGCTTACTGCATTTCATTCCCATAGCAATCTGAGTTTACCCAAATTGTTACTTACCTCTGCTGGATTTTCAAGGCCAGCCTGAACTATCCTGTCTTGCACATTACAGGCGTGTCCCAAATAGCACCCTATTGCCTATACAGAATACAAATATAGAGCCTCTGATTAAAAGTAGTGCACTCTATAGGGAATAGGGTGCCATTTGAGAGACAGCCGATGTTTCCTGTTTCCAAGACACAGAGTTAGTCCAATGTGAGAGCAAAGCAAAGCAAGGCAACCACAAAACAAAAGCCAAAACACAGGTTGTTCCAAGATAATGAGTTACACAATGGGTCAGTTTGACTTTAAAGGACGATCTGTGCTGAGAAATATGAGAATAAAATGATGACGAAATCAACAGAAAGGATTACACTCAAAACTGGCCTTACTGTAGCCCCTGGACATATTCATATATAAACCTCATTAGTATGTTGGCTAAGAATGTTTTTATACTTCTTAGTTACGTGATCTGAAGGATGACTTGGGGGAATTAGAAAGCACACACACACACACACACACATTTTAAATACTTTATTTGAATCCACTAATCAAATTGACAAAATTAGGATCCTAACATTTCAATGGTCCCTCTGTGCAGGGCACTGAAGGATACAGAAAGCACCTACTTCTCCAAACAGCTAGACTGCCCACAACAGCTGAAACAGAGCAGTAACTAGCCAATTGCTTTGCCCTAGTTTTTGTCAGGCCCGCAATCTGGAGGCCACGCACTGCAAGCCTGTGTATGTGGCCGAGACTGCCAAATATCAGCACCACCAGCTGGTTCACCACCCGAGGCTGTCCCAGTGCTACGAGGGGCTGGTATTTAGCTTCTCGGCAAAGGCCTGCTCCATGTGCCGTCAAATGAGCAGCCCCCTTCCAAAACGAGCCCCTCCCTTTGTCAACAACAACAATATCTGGTGCATTTGACACACAGGAAAACACATCATCAACATCGAACCAGCTTCCCCTTACTCAAGAATGTTTATGCACGTCTGCTGTTGGTGAGACCACTTGTCTCACCTCGCTGGCTATCATGTCAACACACACACACGCGCCCACCCACACACCCACGCCCACACGCCCACACACACACGCGCCCACCCACCCACACACACACACACACACACACACACACACACACACACACACACACACACACACACACACACACACACACACACACACACACACACACACACACACAACCTAAACAACAGGAGGTGTTAACTGACTAGAGAACATGGACACTAAAAGGCCAATCCCTCTGGTACAACACATTACATATGCAACACACACACACACACACACAAAAAACACACACACAAACACACATCACTGTCTGTCACAGACCCTCACCAAGCTTCTCTACACACTGATAGGTCTAGGATCGACACACACACACACACACACACACACACACACACACACACACACAGTAACATGCATACATACAGTAGCACATGCAAAGATTCATGCGCACGCACACACTCACACGCTTCCTCCCTTGTGGAACATTCCTGTTTTAAGAGTAGGGGTGTAGACAGGCCGGGGTGTCAAGAATGGACAGGGGGGTTCATGGGGGGTGGGTTGGCTCTGAGTTCAGGCAGAGGAGCTGTGTTCACTCATATGGGCCCTGGATTTGACTGATAGGGGACCCAGAAAAGACATGATGGGGAAGAGAGTGAGAGAGAGAGAGAGAGAGAGAGAGAGAGAGAGAGAGAGAGTTAGAGGCTAGGATAGACCAACAGAGAGAAAGAGGGAGAGATTACACACAGAGTGTATGAGATTGAGAGAGAGAGAGAGCGATAGAGAGAGAGAGAAAGAGAGAGAGACAAAAAAAACAAGAGAAAGAGATGAAAGGAGATGAGAGTGAGAGACAGAGGGAGAGAGGTCCTTGTTCCAGAGTGCAGATGCTAACTTCCTGAATCCTCCCCCCATGATGACCCCTGCCCCTGGGCCTCAGATGGAGTGTGTGACCCTCTTCACCACCTCTCCCTGGAGAAGCTAACGCTGGACAGACCACAGAACACCCTGACACCCTGACACTAACACAACACCTACTGAGAGATGGGGTCTGGACGCAGGGAGAGGAGAGAGGGAGAGTACACAAAACAAGATAAATAGGGGTCAGGGTGAAAGGAGAAGGAAGAATAGGGTGAGAGAGTGAGAGAGAGTGTGCGAGAGAGAGAGAGAGAGAGAAAGAGAGAGAGAGTCAGGTTGAGACTGATCTACTACCAGGTCATGTGGTCCACTACCATTGCTTTAATGTATATTGTTGTTCTCATTAATATTGTTGTTGTAGTTGTTGTTAATGGTAATCCCATGTATACTTTGACAATGTAAGTAATAATGAACTTGCCATGTCAATAAAGTCAATTGAATTGAATTGAATTGAGAGAGAGAGAGAAAAAAAGAGAGAGAGAAAGAGAGGAGCGAGAGAATCAGAGAAAGGGAGTCAGAGAGAGAGAAAGAGGGATAGAGCCCGAGAGGCCCACGGACATAAAGAGGGCAAATAAAAATTGGGTGAATTAAAAGTCAAACAGGGCATTACACTGCCACGTGTCACGCTTGAGTCTGCAGTGAGCAGAAGTTTGTGTGTGTGCATGTGAGTGACTGTGTGTGTCTAGCATGTTTATAGACGTTGTGTATGTAGCATGTTTATAGACGTTGTGTGTGTAGCATGTTTATAGATGCTGTGTGTGTAGCATGTTTATAGATGTTGTGTAGCATGTTTATAGACGTTGTGTGTGTAGCATGTTTATAGACGTTGTGTGTGTAGCATGTTAATAGACATTGTGTGTGTAGCATGTTTATAGACATTGTGTGTGTATCATGTTAATAGACGTTGTTGGTGTGTAGCATGTTTATAGACATTGTGTGTGTGTAGCATGTTAATAGACATTGTGTGTAGCATGTTTATAGACGCTGTTTGTGTGTGTATCATGTTAATAGACATCGTGGGTGTAGCATGTTTATAGACGGTGTGTGTGTAGCATGTTTATAGAATTTGTCTGTGTAGCATGTTTATAGACATTGTGTGTGTATAGCATGTTTATAGACGTTGTGTATGTAGCATGTTTATAGACATTCTGTGTGTGGCATGTTTATAGACGTTGTTTGTGTTGCATGTTTATAGATGCTGTGTGTGTGTAGCATGTTAATAAACATTGTGTGTGTAGCATGTTTATAGACGTTGTGTGTGTATCATGTTAATAGACGTTGTTGGTGTGTAGCATGTTTATAGACATTGTGTGTGTAGCATGTTAATATACATTGTGTGTAGCATGTTTATAGACGCTGTGTGTGTGTAGCATGTTAATAGACATCGTGTGTGTAGCATGTTTATAGACGTTGTGTGTAGCATGTTTATAGACTTTCTGCGTTTGTGTATCATGTTAATAGACATCGTGTGTGTAGCATGTTTATAGACATTGTGTGTGTATCATGTTAATAGACGTTGTTGGTGTGTAGCATGTTTATAGACATTGTGTGTTTAGCATGTTAATATACATTGTGTGTAGCATGTTTCTAGACGCTGTGTGTGTGTAGCATGTTAATAGACCTTGTGTGTGTAGAATGTTTATAGATGCTGTGTGTGTGTAGCATGTTAAAAGACATTCTGTGTGTAGCATGTTTATAGACGTTGTTTGTGTTGCATGTTTATAGATGCGGTGTGTGTGTTGCATGTTTACAGACGGTGTGTGTGTAGCATGTTAATTGATGTTGCATGTGTAGCATGTTAATAGACATTGTGTGTGTAGCATGTTTATAGACGTTGTGTGTGTGTTTAGCATGTTTATAGACATCATGTTTGTGTAGCATGCCTGGTGCTGTCTTCGCCTCCTTGATGCGTGACCTGCCATTGTACCTGGGCCCCCAGGAAGAGGAATTAGAGCACATTCAACAGGGGGGGGAGGTGTTCTAGTGTGTGTAATGGCTCCTTTTTACCACCCTGTAAACTCACTCCTCTTTTTATGGTTGAGGGTGGTGGGATGGGGTGGAAGAGAAGGGAAGAGAAGGGAAGACAAGGAGGAATGAGGGATGGATGGGGGACTGTTAATGATGCAGTGAGGCTTTGGCAGTTTCACGGCTACAATTTTACGACAACAGCTATGTTTGTTTTACAGGCTTTTCACAATGTCCCTGTACTATATCACAGTCCCCCTCTCTCAAAGGCATCAATTAAACCTTCTACGTCTATATATCTTTTATAGAGGTGCATGCTGGTGGTCCTGATGGTGATAGGTGATATTCAGTGGACAGGGCTGTGAATCAGATGTACGACTCATTCGATTCTAACAAGGATCCCATATTCCATATCTCTATTCTAACACTGACATTCGGTCTCTCTCTCCACAGATCTCAAGATCTCATTCAGATAACTCAGCCAATGCGCTCTGTGCATCCGTCCATCTGTCTCTCTGATAGCGCCAGGCCAGTCTGGTCCTGTTTCAGTCCGTCTGTCCATTGACTGAGCACTGGCACCCTCTACTACAACAGAGCCACGGCACTGGAGCAAGGCCTCTGTTCCAAATGGCACCCTATTCCCTAGTGCACTACGTTTGATTAGAGCACTATGGGCCCAGCGTCACGGATTACTGTTACTGAACTGTCTCATTACGCACACCAGATTCCCATTCCCCTGATTACTAATTGTATATATGTGCCCTCTGTTCACCATTGTCTTGGTCGGTTATTGTTCCCATGTCCGTTGGTCTGTGAGTACCTGTGCGTCTGTGAGTACCTGTGCGTTGTTATTTTGGCTATCGTGCTGCGTTTATTATGATCTTGTTATTACGGGTCTCGTCCCGTGTATTTATTAGAGGTTTTACCTCGCTCTTTTGTTTGGGTTACATCCCTGTGTTTTTGTATAAGTGTTTGTTTTAGGCTTCGTCCCCGTGCCTTTTCATGGCATGTTGTATATTTTGGGTTTGAGTATTAAACCCCCCTATTACGAATTCCTGCGCCTGTCTCCAATCATTTATACAACGTGACACCCAGGCCGAAAGTAGCGCAATATTGGGATACAGCCAAGGATTCTCCTCAAAGATCAACAACAACGGAGAATCCACAAATCTAAACCTTTAAACCTCCAGCCTATCAATTGTATAAATTAGGAGACCCCCTCTTGACCGTACGACCTCTTCATATCCTCAGAGATTCTCAGGCATTCGCTGAGATGGTCACCACTGCCAAAAAAGTGTTTTGGGCCGGCGCTCCAACATTTGTTGAGCAACTCCTCAGCTTTAATTTTGGACTAAAAGTCTGTGGTTTTTTTCTGTGGGCACATTGCCATTCGTTGTTGGGAAGGGGGGGGGCCTCGTATTTAGGAAGAGATTATTCATGGATATGCTTACATAACCTTAGCATACACACACAAACACACACATGCACACACACACACACACAGTGTGTGGCTTTTCCACATGTTGTTGTGTTACGCACTGAATTTAAAATGGATTAAATGTCACTGGCCAACACACAAGACCCCATAATGTCAAAGTGGAATTAAGTTTTTAGAAGATTTTACAAGTGAATGAAAAATGAAAAGCTGAAATGTCTTGAGTCAATACGTATTCAACTCCTTTGTTCTGGCAAGCCTGAATAAGTTTCATGGACTCACTCAGTGTCCAATAACAGTGTTTAACATGATTTTTGAATGACTACCTCATCTCTGTACCCCACACATACAATTATCTGTAAGGTCCCTCAGTCGAGCAGTGAATTTCAAACAAAGACACAACCAATGCCTCGTAAAGAAGGTAGCCTATTGGTAGATGGGTAAATAAAATTAAAAACAGACAGCGCTATCCCTTTGAGGATGGTGAAGTTATTCATTACACTTTGAATGGTGCATCAAAACAGGGAGTCACTACAAAGATACAGGCATCCTTCCTAACTCGTTTGCTGGAAAGGAAAGAAACAGCTCAGGGATTTCCCCATGAGACCATTGGTGACATTAAATCAGTTACAGAGTTTAATGGCTGTAATAGGAAAAAACGGAGGATAGATCAACAACATTGTAATTACTCTACAATACTAATCTAAATGACAAAGTGCAAAGAAGGACCTAAGTGACAGAGTGCAAAGAAGGAAGCCTGTACAGAATAAAAAATATTCCTGAACAGGCATCCTGTTTGCATTAAGACACTAAAGTAAAACTGCAAAAAAATTGTCAAAGATGTTTGGGGGCAAATCCAACACAGTACCTCACTTCATATTTAATATAATTTCCAATATGGTGGTGGCTGCATCATGTTATGGGTATGCTTGTCATTGACAAGGACTAAAGTTTTTTTTAGGATACAAATAAATGGAATAGAGCTAAGCGCAGGCAAAATCCTAGAGAAAAACCTGGTTCAGTCTTGTTTCTAACAGACACTGGGAGACAAATGTACCTTTCAGCAGAACAATAACCTAAAATACAAGGCCAAATATACACTGGAGTTGCTTCCCAAGATGACATTGAATGTTCCTGAGTGGCCTAGTTACAGTTTTGACTTAAATTGGCTTGAAAATCTATGTAAATCTATGATCAATAACCTACTTGACAGAGCTTGAAGAATTTTTAAAAGAATGATGTGCAAACATTGTACAATCCAGGTGTGCAAAGCTCTTAGAGACTTACCCAGAAAGGCTCACAGCTGTAATCGCTGCCAAAGGTGATTCTAACATGTATCGACTGGGTCATTTTCAATATATTTGCAAACATTTCTAAAAACATGTTTTCATTTTGTCATTATGGGGTATTGTGTGTCGATGTGTGAGAGAGTTTTTGGGGGGTTATTCAGGCTGTAACACAACAACATGTGGAATAAGTAAAGGCGTATGAATACTTTCTGAATGCACTGTGTACATACATACACAGCTGGAAAAGTGTGTGTGTATATATGCTGCATGTTGTCTGACAATGTAAACACGTGTATTGTATTGCTTCCTAAGGCATGGTCTGTATCATGTTGCTCCAGGTTGTTAGTGTTTGTGTATGAATGGGTCGTACTAGGACATATATGTGACTATATACTTAAAGGAAAAAAACTCTAATATCTTGAAAACTTCACCAAAACCTTTTGGGACTGTATTAACAGTGCAGTAAAAAAAATAAAATAATCTTCCAAATGTAGTTTATGAGTGAATTTTTTCCTGGAAGTCAAAACAGAGAAGGGTCATGTCTGATTCTGCTAACATCAAAACTGACCTGGGTTCAGATAAGCTATGAAAGATAAAATGTATTAGTCAAGAAGGAAATATTTGGTTTAGGTTGGCTCAAATTAATGCAAAGCAGGTCATTTACAAGTCAATGCTATTGATGTTTGCCAGAACGTCTTTTTACGGTGGAAAGGTTTAGCATTTCCATCACTGTATGTCTGGCTCAGGACTCGTCTACAGATGTACAAACTTATTTTCCTGCCAAGCAAATTTGCTGTAGCAGGAAAATAATCCTGCAGCAACAACAAATGTGAATTATTATGTGGATTTTAATGAATGGACATTGTTGTAGGGGTTGATACCTTTTTCGTAAGGGAAAATCAAGTCTGACATTTCAAAGTGGAAATGACAAACTTTAGAAGCCTTTTAAAAACTAAAATACACTACACGATTGCATTTCCTGCTGTGCATTAATCCTCAGCAACAAAAGAGTGATCAAATTAAGATCCTACATCTGTACATCAGTGAACTGAAGCTCACTCTCTCCCAGTGATTCTCACTCCACAGATAGTAGCTCTGTCTCCGATCTTTTGTCTTTCTAAGCAACTAACTCGCTGACTTTCTCTGAGACTGGAGTACATCAGTTGAAGTTGAAGCGATTCTCTCTCTATGGTTCGAGGCACCTGTCTGTCTCTGGAACCTTTCCTCTTTCACCCTGAGATACTGAACACTGTAGCTGTTGTCTGTCTGTTTGAGCTGGCTGATACACGACTCAGAGTGAGGGTGTGAGGAGAGAAGAGCTGGAGAGTCTCCGATAATTCATGGAGTGTTAGGGGTTCTCATCCTCTGGTTTCATACCAAATGCTTTTCCCGATCGCATCTATTACTAGTACTACACACAGGAGACCTAACACGGGGTTAGAGGATAGGAGAGGAGGATGAGGAGGAGGAGGAGGGGGAGCAAAACAAAGAAGGATTGCAACATTCATCCTCTTCTCTGTAATTCCCTGTCCTCTTCAGTATATCCAAGACTCAGTTTCTTTTTCTACTTTTTGTAGTTTTTATTTCGACCATCGGATTTATGTTCACCTAGAGGCTTCCTCCTCGAGAGCCAATATTTACAGTGTGAGCTTAGAGGAAATAAATGCCCCCCCCACGGAGAGAGACGGAGTCCTGGCTTCACTCCAGGTGGCACGCGTCACACACACACACAAACACACACACCATCATGGACATCAAAGGGTCTATAGTTATTTAGGGAACACGGACAAGCCAATCACAGACCTATGACTTAAATTCTACCTCTTACATCTCTCTCTCTCTCCCTCTCTCCTTCCCATTGTCCATTTGCCCTCTTTCACATTTTCTCTCTACCCTCCCTATATTTTTCCACTTCCATATACAGTGCCATCAGAAAGTATTCAGACCCCTTGAATTGTTCCATATGTTATTACGTTAGTCTCATTATAAAATTGATTTAAAGTATTTGTTTAGCAAACTACACACAATATCCCATAATGACAAAGCAAAAGCAGGTTTTTAGAAATGTTTGCACATTCATTGAAAATAAAAACAGAATACATTATTTACATAAATATTCAACTTGATTGGAGTCCACCTGTGTTAAATTCAATTGATTGGACATGACTTGGAAAGGCACACACCTGTCTGTATAAGGTCCCACAGTCAACACAAATAAAAAGCTGTGAGGTCGAAGGAATTGTGTCGAGGCACAATTCTGGGGAAGGGTGGCAAAACATTTCTGCAACATTGAAGGTCCGCAAGAACACAGTGGACCCCATCATTCTTAAATGGATGAAGTTTGGAACCACCCAGACTCTTCCTAGAGCTGACCGCCTGGCCAAACTGAGCAATCGGGGTAGAAGGGCCTTGGTCAGGGAGTTGATCAAGAGCCTGATGGTCACTCTTACAGAGCTCTAGACTTCCTCTGTGGAGACGGGAGAACCTTCCAGAAGGAGAACCATCTCTTTTTTTAGCGGCAGGGACTGGGAGACTAGTCAGGATCGAGGGAAAGATGAACGGAGCAAAGTACAGAGAGATCCTTGATGGAAACCTGCTCCAGAGCACACTGGGGTGAAAGCTCACCTTCCAGCAGGACAACAACCCTAAGCACACAGCCAAGACAACACAGGTGTTGCTTCGAGACAAGTCTCTGAATGTCCTTGAGTGGCCCAGCCAGAGCCTGGACCTGATGGAACATCTCTGAGTGACCTGAAAATAGCTGTGCAGCAACGGTCCCCATCCAACGTGACAGAGCTTGATAGGATCTGCAGAGAGGAATGGGAGAAACTCCCCAAATACAGGTGTATCAAGCTTGTAGCGTCATACCCAAGAAGTCTCGATGCTGTAATCGCTGCCAAAGGTGCTTCAACAAAGTACTGAGTAAAGGGTCTGAATACATTCCTGATATTTCAGTTTTTTATTTTCAATAGATTTGCATACATTTCTAAAAACCTGTTTTAGCTTTGTCATTGAGGGAAAATTGTTTTAACAAATGTTATAATAAGTCTGTAACGTAACAACATGTGGAAAAAATCAAGGGTTCTGAATACTTTCCGGAGGCACTGTATCTCTCTCTCTCTCGCTCTCTCTCTCTCTCTCTCTCTCTCTCTCTCTCTCTCTCTCTCTCCTCCCCCCTCCATCCTCCCTGTCCTCCCAGGCTGTGATAGTCCTGCCAGGGTGAGAGGAAGAGAGAAAGAAAATGAGATGTTACCCTCTGACTGCATCTATCACATTCTCTCCATTCTCTGGCTTCAGGCTAGACCTGACAACTGTTATTGGTATGGACTAGGAGTACACTGTGTCATGTTTTCCCTTTCAGTCATGTGACTTAGTAGCCTGGTTCCAGATATGTTTGTGCTGTCTTGCCAACTGCTAGGGTCATTGTCATGACAGCACAAACAGATATGGGATCAGGCTAGATTAGTAATTTCCGGGTGGCCAAGGAGAATGGGGACTCTATTGACGCAAAGTAACATGTTGTTTAAAGAGGCTTCTTCTATCTTCTGTCTATCTCATCACATTCCAGACATATTTTATTTTCCTGGTCCCCACAAGAATAGTAAAACACGTCCACACACACACACGCCCAAGGTCAGCTCCTCCCTGTCCAAACTAAAATATTCCTCAGTCCTGTACTTCAAGCTACCGAAGAACCCGACATTCACCTCCATCCACAGTAGCAGACCTCTAAACACTTCCTTCCTATCTCTAGTAGTTCAGAGTCTGAAGTGAAGACAACACTAAGCCTGCTAACAGCAGCACAGACGTTACCCATAACTACCACAACACCTTTCAATAGGTCAAGCCTGGTGGTGTTTCAGAAGCACAATATGAAGTCCTGAGGAAGAGATCTGCCTAACGATGGACGGTATATGGGGCAGAAATGCATGATGTAGGTGAATGTTGTTTTTATCTTTCCAAAAAAATAAAAATACAAAGGTTTGTATAACACCTTTATATATACTGCTCAAAAAAATAAAGGGAACACTAAAATAACACATCCGAGATCTGAATGAATGAAATATTCTTATTAAATACCTTTTTCTTTACATAGTTGAATGTGCTGACAACAAAATCACACACAAATTATCAATGGAAATCAAATTTATCAACCCATGGCGGTCTGGATTTGGAGTCACACTCAAAATTAAAGTGGAAAACCACACTACAGGCTGATCCAACTTTGATGTAATGTCCTTAAAACAAGTCAAAATGAGGCTCAGTAGTGTGTGTGGCCTCCATGTGCCTGTATGACCTCCCTACAACGCCTGGGCATGCTCCTGATGAGGTGGCGGATGGTCTCCTGAGGGATCTCCTCCCAGACCTGGACTAAAGCATCCGCCAACTCCTGGACAGTCTGTGGTGCAACGTGGCGTTGGTGGATGGAGCGAGACATGATGTCCCAGATGTGCTCAATTGGATTCAGGTCTGGGGAACGGGCGGTCCATAGCATCAATGCCTTCCTCCTGCAGGAACTGCTGACACAGTCCAGCCACATGAGGTCTAGCATTGTCTTGCATTAGGAGGAACCCAGGGCCAACCGCACCAGCATATGGTCTCACAAGGGGTCTGAGGATCTCATCTCGGTACCTAATGGCAGTCAGGCTACCTCTGGCGAGCACATGGAGGGCTGTGCGGCCCCCCAAAGAAATGCCACCCCACACCATGACTGACCCACCGCCAAACCGGTCATGCTGGAGGATGTTGCAGGCAGCAGAACGTTCTCCAGACTGTCACGTCTGTCACATGTGCTCAGTGTGAACCTGCTTTCATCTGTGAAGAGCACAGGGCACCAGTGGCGAATTTTCTAATCTTAGTGTTCTCTGGCAAATGCCAAACGTCCTGCATGGTGTTGGGCTGTAAGTACAACCCCCACCTGTGGACGTCGGGCCCTCATACCACCCTCATGGAGTCTGTTTCGGACCGTTTGAGCAGACACATGCACATTTGTGGCCTGCTGGAGGTCATTTTGCAGGGCTCTGGCAGTGCTCCTCCTGCTCCTCCTTGCACAAAGGTGGAGGTAGCGGTCCTGCTGCTGGGTTGTTGCCCTCCTACGGCCTCCTCCATGTCTCCTGATGTACTGGCCTGTCTCCTGGTAGCGCCTCCATGCTCTGGACACTACGCTGACAGACACAGCAAACCTTCTTGCCACAGCTCGCATTGATGTGCCATCCTGGATGAGCTGCACTACACCTGAGCCACTTGTGTGGGTTGTAGACTCCGTCTCATGCTACCACTACAGTGAAAGCGCCGCCAGCATTCAAAAGTGACCAAAACATCAGCCAGGAAGCATAGGAACTGAGAAGTGGTCTGTGGTTATCACCTGCAGAACCGCTCCTTTATTGGGGGTGTCTTGCTAATTGACTATAATTTCCACCTGTTGTCTATTCCATTTGCACAACAGCATGTTTAAGTGTTCCCTTTATTTTTTTGAGCAGTGTATATAGAACATATAAGTTCTACCTTGGACATGTTGAGGGTGGTGAGATTGTTGAGGGTGGTGAGCGACACACAGGAAGCAGTAACCTGTGGTTTAGCCTAGCGTCACACCACAGGAGGTTTGGAGGCAGCTTAATTGGGGAGGACGGGCTCAAGGTGATGACTGGAGCGGAATAAGGGGAATGGTATCAAATACATCAAACACATGGCTTCCAAGTGTTTGACGCCATTTAATTTGCTCTGTTCCAGACATTATGAGCTGTTCGCTCCCTCGGCAGCCTCCTGTGTGTCACACAGCATCTTCCTTCCTCAGAGTCTGTCTGTCTGTCTGCTTAAACATACACACACACTGCTCTCTGGCTCTCTGCAATTAATTAAACAGGAGTTAATAAGCAGACTGTCTTTTGTCTCCACAACATCTGATTGTGATTTGGGAGCCGTTCCCGTTGATGACCCTGATGCCCTCAGCACATTTCAGAGCCAGTATTTAAAAAATGTTGGCAGCAACAGCACAACAGGGGGAGCGAGAGAGAGCGAGAGTGAGGGAAAGAGAGAGAGAGAGAAAGAGAGAGAGAGCTAGGTCATCTGAGACCTAATGCACACAAACACACATCACTGTCTGTCACAGACCCCTACCAGGCCTCTCTACACACTGATAGGTCTAGGACCGACACACACACACACACACACACACACACACACACACACACACACACACACACACACACACACACACACACACACACACACACACACACACGGCTCCAAGGTCAGCTCCTACACCTTGGGGAAATGTGTTGATCAGGATCTCAGCACTGACTGGCTACACAGACTCCTTAGTGAATCAATGACACTTGGTAATTTGTCCTTAACTCACGGTGAGCTTACAGGGCACTGTATAGAATACATTTGATTGAATATGATTGACAGGCATCATGGGGCTAAGTGGTCTGTTTTCAGAGGTGAACTAGTCAGATAGCCCAGGCTGAAACCCTCTGAAATCACACTTCACCATCCGTCACGACATCCAGTGACTCTCCAAAGACCCCAGGGATGTCCTTATTGACAACGGTTCTTGAAACCACTGTGCACAGAACTAGTGCATACACCAAGATGAAACCATTAGACGCATTGTAGAGGGTCCACACTCCAAAAAGTTATTTTTAAAGTAATTTTATGCTTACATATTTATTCACGAGGCAACAAGAACGGAGTCAACATGGCTGTCCTTACCATAGATATAAAACTTCTCTATGTCTATGGTCCATACTGGGCACATTCCCCTACATCTGTGACCTACCTGTGCACTCTTGCTGCAGCCCCTTGCCGTAGTGGCCCTTCTCACAGATACAGTCGTACTGGCCCGTGTGGGTGCCACACTTGCAGCTGGCCATGATGTCACAGCAGTCCAAACCTGCCTCGCACAGAGACGAGCAGCGGGATAGGTCCTCCTGGATGTAACTTCCTGTTGGCAGGTCTGAGGGGAGACAAGGGTCGACACAGGGGTCAAAGGTCACCCGAGGATATTTGTAAATATTTTCATCATTTCATAAACTTCTTGCTTGGCCATAGAAAAGGAGAGAGGAGAGATGGAAAGAAAGGAGAGGTGAAGAAGAGAGGGAGTGAGTGGAGGGTCAACTCACTAAAAGAGGAGCGAGGGGTGATGAGAAATGAGAGGTGGAGAAGAGAGGGAGTGAGTGGAGGGTCAACTCACTAAAAGAGGAGCGAGGGGTGATGAGAAAGGAGAGGTGGAGAAGAGAGGGAGTGAGTGGAGGGTCAACTCACTAAAAGAGGAGCGAGGGGTGATGAGAAAGGAGAGGTGGAGAAGAGAGGGAGTGAGTGGAGGGTCAACTCACTAAAAGAGGAGCGAGGGGTGATGAGAAAGGAGAGGTGGAGAAGAGAGGGAGTGAGTGGAGGGTCAACTCACTAAAAGAGGAGCGAGGGGTGATGAGAAAGGAGAGGTGGAGAAGAGAGGGAGTGAGTGGAGGGTCAACTCACTAAAAGAGGAGCGAGGGGTGATGAGAAAGGAGAGGTGGAGAAGAGAGGGAGTGAGTGGAGGGTCAACTCACTAAAAGAGGAGCGAGGGGTGATGAGAAAGGAGAGGGAAAGCGAGAGGTGAGAGAGAACGAAGGCAGAGGAGAGGAGATAGCGAGGAGAGAGAGTGATTTTGTGATATAAGCAAACCAATGAATCAAACCAAAGGCCACTGGAAGAGGTCAATATACTGGTGGGAAAAAAACATTCCTGAGTCATTTTACTGATAACTGTAGTTTACTCCAATCCTGATAACAGAGTAGATTACCGTAAATTGGCCTACTACTGTATAAACACATCTGTGTTGATGAATCCGGTGGAAATGTCATGTACGCTAAGCTAGGGCTAGACATGCTTATCTGCCTCATACATAAATAATGACAAAGGGAGCAGGATTGGCTGAGTGATTGTTTGTTCTTTCTGAGAAGCGGGAACCAATCAAAGAGCATTGTGGGCCAGATGTTTTTCACACATGGCTGAGGATGGTGTTTGGTCCAGGGGTTGGCAGAGGTAGAGAAAGCAGACCTGGGTTCAAATAGCATTTGTACACTTGCAAAAATGTTAGCTACACTTGATTGAGCTTGCCTGGTGCAATGGACTCAATGGCTGGAACTGGGGCTATGGGGCTGAGGGGCTGATGCTTGAGTTGGGGTTGGCAGCGGCGAGGAGTAGACTTGGAGAGGGAGAGTCAGTAAAACAGAGACAAACGGCAGGCTTGATAACATGAACTGGCTGCCATGGCTCACACTGGATCCGTCCCAAATAACACCCTAGTCCCTATATAGTCCTATGGGCCCTGTTCAAAAGTAGTTTACTATAAAGGGAATAGGGTGCCATTTGGGATGAACCGTCTGACAACCTTATCACTCTCTCTGTCTAACAGGACAGATTTACCACCGTCTAGGTTCTAATGTAGGCTGTGTCCCAATGGTACTCTATTCCCTTTATAGTGCACTACTTTTGACCAGGGCCCATAGGGATATATACGGAATAGGGTGCCACTTGGGACGCTTCGGTGCTGCATGTTGTTGTTTTATGGACCGATGCAATTGACGTCTGAAAAATGATGACTCCAGCACCGAAGTATTTCACCTCCTTTTTGACTCTCTGATGTTATGTGTTGGCTAGATGTACAGAGCAAACTGTCTGCAGGACTTGGATGGAATTTTACCAAACTTCAATTTTTTATATATATACAGTGCATTCGGAAAGTATTCAGACCCCTTGACTTTTTCCACATTTTGTTACGTTACAGCCTTATTCTAAAATGGATTAAAGAAAAACAAAACCCCATCATGACAAAGCAAAAACATGTTTTTAGGGAAAATTAGGTAAGATAAGGCAATAAATAGGCCATAGTGGCGAAATAATTACAATTTAGCAATTAAACACTGGAGTGAAAGATGTGCAGAAGATGAATGTGCAAGTAGAGATACTGGGGTGCAAAGGAGCAAAATAAATAAATAACAATATGGGGATGAGATATTTACAGATGGGCAATGTACAGGTGCAGTGATCTGTGAGCTGCTCTGACAGCTGGTGCTTAAAGTTAGTGAGGGAGATATGAGTCTCAAGCTTCAGTAATTTTTGCAATTCGTTCCAGTCATTGGCAGCAGAGAACTGGAAGTAAATGTGGCCAAAAGAGGAATTGGTTTTGGGGGTGACCAGTGAAATATACCTTCTGGAGCGCATGCTACGGGTGGGTGCTGCTATGGTGACCTGTGAGCTGAGATTAGGCGGGGTTTTACCTAGCAAAGACTTATAGATGACCTAGAGCCAGTGGGTTTGGCGACAAATATGAAGGGAGGGCCAGCCAACGAGAGCATACAAGTCACAGTGGTGGGTAGTATATGGGGCTTTGGTGGCAAAACAGATGGTACTGTGATAGACTGCATCCAATTTGCTGAATAGAGTGTTGGAGGCTATTTTGTAAATGACATCGCCGAAGTCAAGGATCGGCAGGATAGTCAGTTTTACGAGGGTATGTTGGGCAGCATGAGTGAAGGATGCTTTGTTGCGAAATAGGATTCTAGATTTAATTTTGGAATGGAAATTGAGGTGCAGGTGCATCCTGTTTCCATTGATCATTCTTGAGATGTTTCTACAACTTGTTTTGAGTCCACCTGTTGTAAATTCAATTGATTGGACATGATTTGGAAAGACACACACCTGTCTATATAAGGTCCCACAGTTGATAGTGTTGGTCTGTGCAAAAACCAAGCCGAAGGAATTGTCCGTAGAGCTCTGAGACAGGAATGTGTCGAGGCACAGATCTGGGAAAGGTTACCAAAAAATGTCTGCAGCATTGAAGGTCTCCAAGAACACAGTGGCCTCCATCATTTTTAAATGGAAGAAGTTTGAAACCCCCACAACTCTTCCTAGAGCTGACCGCCGGGCCAAAATGAGCAATTGGGGGAGAAGGGCCTTGGTCAGGGAGGTGACCAAGAACCCGATAGTCACTCTGACAGAGCTCCAGAGATCCTCTGTGCAGATAGGTGAATCTTCTAGAAGGACAACCATCTCTGCAGCACTCCACCAATCAGGCCTTTATGGTAGAGTGGCCAGACGGAAGCCACTCCTCAGTAAACGAGACATGACAGACTGCTTGGAGTTTGCCATACGACACCTTGAGGACTCTCAGACCATGAGAAACAAGATTCTCTGATGAAACCAAGATTGAACTCTTTGGCCTGAATTCCAAGCATCACGTCTGGAGGGAACCTGGCACCATCCCTACGGTGAAGCATGGTGGTTGCGGCATCATGCTGTGGGGATGTTTTTCAGTGGCAGGGACTGGGAGACTAGTAAGAATTGAGGGAAAGTTGAATGGAGCAAAGTACCTTGATGAAAACCTGCTCCAGAGCGTTCAGGACCTCAGACTGGGGTGTAGGTTCACCTTCCATCAGGACAACAACCCTAAGCACACAGCCAATACAACGCAGGAGTGGCTTCGGGACAAGCCTCTGAATGTCCTTGAGTGGACCAGCCAGAGCCCGGACTTGAACCCGATCGAACATCTCTGGAGAGACCTGAAAATAGCTGTGTAACGACACTCTTCATCCAACCTGACAGGGCTTGAGAAGGTTTGCAGAGAAGAATGAGAGAATCTCCCCAAATACAGGTATGTCAAGATTGTAGCGTCATACCTAAGAAGAGTCAAGGCTGTAACCGCTGCCAAAGGTGCTTCAACAAAGTACTGAGTAAAGGGTCTGAATACTTATGTAAATGTGATTTTTCATTTTTTTATTTGTAAGAAATGTGCAAATATTTCTAAAAAACAGTTTTTCGCTTTGCCGTTCTGGGTTATTGTGTGTAGAATGATGAGGGGGGGAAACGATTTAATCAATTTTAGAATAAATAAAATCAAAATCAAGTCAAATCAAATTGTATTTGTCACATGCGCTGAATACAACAGGTGACAATGAAATGCTTACCGGGGGCTCCGATGTTTTGGTAATTGAGATAATTATGTACATGTAGGAATAGTTATTAAAGTGGCTATGCATAGACAATAACAGAGTGGTAGCAGAGTGGGGGGGTGAAAATAGTCTGGGTAGCCATTTGATTAGATGTTCAGCAGTCTTATGGCTTGGGGTAGAAGCTGTTTAGAAACCTTTTGGTCCTAGACTTGGCACTCCGGTACCGCTTGCGTGCGGTAGCAGAGAGAACAGTCTATGACTACGGTGGCTGGAGTCTTTGATGATTTTTAGGGCCTTCCTCTGACACCGCCTGGTATAGAGGTCCTGGATGGCAGGAAGCTTGACCCCGGTGATGTATTGGTTGTAACGTTACGAAATGTG
Source organism: Oncorhynchus clarkii lewisi (assembly GCF_045791955.1). Taxonomy (NCBI): domain Eukaryota; kingdom Metazoa; phylum Chordata; class Actinopteri; order Salmoniformes; family Salmonidae; genus Oncorhynchus; species Oncorhynchus clarkii. The sequence continues at coordinate 17,659,054 of NC_092155.1, forward strand.
GAAAAAGTCAAGGGGTCTGAATACTTTCTGAATGCACTTTCTGAATGCACTATATATCTTAGTCACAATGGGCTGCCTGTATGCAAAGTTGAGAAAAACAGCTTCCACTCAATCTTTCCTTCCCACAAATCTCCCATTGACATAGTACTGTAAAACCTGATTCACATAAGCCTTCAAGTGTCAGCCTGGGTACCAGTCTCTTGTGCTATCATTAAACTCCTTGCCACTCCTTTATGAAAATGTATTTGGCATGACACGAGAGTCAAATAAAATTGTATTCGTCATTGTGCTGAATACAACAAGTGGCGACTTGACAAGGAGTGGCAAAGAGTGAAAAGACTGGTACTCAAACTATTCAGTTGCTCATTCCCCTCACCTTCATGCAGCGCACGGCGAGCCAGGGCCTCAAACTCGGCGAAGTTGTGCACCAGGTAGCAGTGCTGGTCCTTGGGATGCGAGGCCATGTCATGTAACTCTCTGATGTTCCCCTGCCAGATCCCCAGGGTGTAGATCTCCACCCCCTGCTCCCTCAGAGCGGCTGCCACCGGGCGAGGGTCGCCCCCGTTGGAGTAGCCGTCCGTTATCAGGAAGATCACCTTGGTGGCGTTGGCCCGCGAGTGACGCAGGATTTGCTGCGGGGGGGGGGGGGGGAGATTGGAATAATTAATACATGTGTGAATGAATGGCGGATGTAGTTGGATCATGATATTGTGGTATTGTGAAAGTGTGTGTGTGTGTGTTACGGTGTGTAACTCCATGAATATAGCAAATGCATTCATGTGGTTTGAAAGATGCCATTGCTCGGAACGCAGACCAGCATACCAACATATTTCCAACATCACTGACATGGTTACATTTTAAAAATGGAATGATGAATGATATTAGTTAACTGCACATACAACCCCCCCAACACACACACACAACCCCACAATTCTGTGAGACTTACTCCTCGAAAACAAAATGGACATTGGCAAGTCAAGCAATAGAGAGAAGAGAAGAAAAAAGCAGCAATGACCCTCTCCTCTAGTCTGATAGGTCTGCTGTCAGCTAACCACTAGAGCACTAGAACAACCCTACTATAGCAGCTGCCTCACACCTGGGTTCAAGCACTATTAGAAATCATTTCAAATGCTTTATCTGTGTTTGATGGAGCATGCTTGGCAAAATGGGACGAATATGATAGTCACAAAAAGTGTAACCACCACCCATCTGGCTTCTTTAGGCAGGCTAATGCGAACTTTCAAAGTATTTCAAAGATTTCGAAATCATATTTGCAGGACAGGACTCCCTCAGACACGGTAAAATAACAACTCAATGTTTATATCCCAGGACAAATTAGCTAGCAAGTGCAAGCTAGCTAGCTAAATGTTTAATGCTTTTCGACCTGTCCCCAAATTAATGTCATTGGTTCAGAGTTTGTTTTGATATTTTAACCTGCGTGTCGTGATCACGTCTGGTGTGGGGGTACAAAATAAAATGATGCACGGTGGCGCACGCAGCCGGTCTAATTGGCTTCAAGAGTCTCCAGCGGGGTAATGTAATTACTCCTCTCCTCAAAGTCACCCTGGTTCTCATCCCAAAATCCCAGTCCTGGCTGCTGCCCGCTCCCAGCTGTCAGTGCACCCTGGCAGGCTGCTTAGTTATGGTATGGGCCCTCCCTGGATCTCCCCTAGACCTAACTCCTGTCTGCTGTCACCAAACCACAGTGATGTCTTTGCGGCCTGAGGAGGGGGTGGAGTAGGGGTGAGGAGAGGAGAGAGAGACATGACTGAGAGGTTTGTGTCTTGGGGTGTTTCTGGGTCTTTTATGGGGCGGTTGTTTAAAGGGCTGTGGGGCCGCAGTGGTTCGTGTTACGGTGTGAGACGATGACTGATGGCTGGTAGTGAAGAAGGGGTTGCCACAGCTGAGTGTGTATATATATATATATATATAAAACAGTTGTGGGCCTCACTAATTGTAGGATTTGGCAGCTGGTAAAGCGAAACACCTTTTGGCATGATGCCTCTGTGTGTGTTTGTGTGTGTGTGTGTGTGTGTGTGTGTGTGTGTGTGTGTGTGTGTGTGTGTGTGTGTGTGTGTGTGTGTGTGTGTGTGTGTACATCACATGCATTTCCTCAACAATGTACTTGGCAGGTCCTACTATGTGATACATCCATCTAAGAAAGATAAAAAAGCAGCAGTGGAAGGGTGTCTGTATTTGAGTTTAGATATCTGTCAAAGCATAGAGATAGGAGAGAGAGAGATAGGAGAGAGAGAGAGATGGGAGAGAGAGCTATGAGAGAGCTAATAGAGAGAAAGAGAGAGATGGGAGAGAGAGCTATGAGAGAGCTTAGAGAGAGAAAGAGAGATATGGGAGAGAGAGAGAGAGAGCTAGGAGAGAGCTAAGAGAGAGAGAGGGGGAGAGAGCGCTAGGAGAGCGAGAGAGAGAGAGAGAGAGAGAGAGAGAGAGGAGTCCAAAGAGTCTAAAGAGTTTAAGGAAACTTTGCCGCTGTGCTTTCCAAAACGCCTCACACACTTTGGCAAGAGTGCAGAGAAGAGATGACTGCTCCATATGTGCGGAGCTGCTGGGGGAGATATTCACATGCACACAAACGCACACACACACACAAACACACACACACTCGTTAAAGAAGGGATGGAAGAGGTGGGAATAGCAACTACAGTGGTGCATCTGAACAGATGCTACATTGCCTTAAGTGGGGCTCATTGTTTGGGATATGACAAGGGCCAGATGCCAGACTACAGAAGATGTTGCCAAGAGCTTCTACCACCTTATGGGGCCATCATGGTGACAATGTCCTCAAGCCATTCATCCAATCAAATGGGATCTATGTGAATGAATATCAAATAAGTCCCCCTCCCTCTCTCCCTCTCCCTCGGCAGCCCAGTGTCTTTGATCAAGGCTCAGACACACCTGTCTCTGTACGAGCTGTGGGTAATCCCAGCTGTATGGCTGCTCCTGTACCTGTGGCCATATGCTTACAAGATACAGTACCAGTCAAAAGTTTGGACACACCTACTCATTCAGGGGTTGTTCTTTATTTTGACTATTTTCTACATTGTAGAATAACAGTGAAGACATCAACACTATATATAAAACTGAGCACTTGTTGGCTGCTTTTCCTTCACTCTGCGGTCCAACTCATCCCAAACCATCTCAATTGGGTTGAAGTCAGGTGATTGTGGAGGCCAGGTCATCTGATGCAGCACTCCATCACTCTCCTTCTTGGTCAAATAGCCCTTAAACAGCCTGGAGGTTTGGTCACACCATCACACCTCCTCCTCCATACTTCACGGTGGGAACCACACATGCGAAGATCATCCGTTCATCCGTTCGGTTGGAAAAACATCTCAAAAATCACAAAAATCGCAAACTTAGACTCATCAGACCAAATAACGGATTTCCACCGGCCTACTGTCCATTGCTTGTGTTTCTTGGCCCAAGCAAGTCTCTTCTTCTTATTGGTGTCCTTTAGTAGTGTTTTTGTTTTTACAGCAGTTTGACATTGAAGGCCTGATTCACATAGTCTCCTCTGAACAGTTGATGTTGAGATGTGTCTGTTACTTGAACTCTGTGAAGCATTTATTTGGTGCAGTTAACTCTAATGAACTTATCCTCTGCAGCAGAGGTAAATCTGGGTCTTCCTTTCTTGTGGTGGTCATCATGAGAGCCAGTTTCAAGATTGCCCTTGATTGTTTTTGCAACTGCACTTGAAGAAACTTTGAAGTTCTTGAAATTTTGTCGATTGACTGATCTTCATGTCTTAAAGTAATGATGGAATAAAATTCCACAAATTAACTTTTAACAAGGCACACCTGTTAATTAAAATGCTTTACAGGTGACTACCTCATGAAGCTTGTTGAGAGAATGCCAATAGTGTGCAAAGCGGTCATCAAGGTGGCTACTTTGAAGAATATAAAATATAAAGTATATTTAGATTTCTTTCACACTTTTTTTGGTTACTATATGATTCCATGTGTGTTATTTCATAGTTTTGATGTCTTCACTATTATTCTACAAATAGTAAAAAATAAAGAAAAACCCAGAAATGCGTAGGTGTGTCCAAAATGTTGACTTGAACTGTACTTCCAAGTAGTGTTGAGATGCACCCAGGGAAGTAACAATGTCTGCCCGATGCAGGCTGGGATTTTTTCTGTCAGCACACCTGATACAGGTGATGAAGGAAGATTCTCTTCGGTTCACTGAGGTAAAATGGAGGACGGGTCACTGAGGTAAAATGGAGGACAGGTCACCTGGGTAAAATGGAGGACGGGTCACCTGGGTAAAATGGAGGACCATGCCTTCCTATCATTCTGCTATGCCTTCCTATCATTCTGCTATGCCTTCCTATCATTCTGCTATGTCTTCCTATCATTCTGCTATGCCAACCTATCATTCTGCTATGCCTTCCTATCATTCTGCTATGCCTTTCTGTCATTCTGCTATGCCTTCCTATGATTCAGCTATGCCTTCCTGTCATTCTGCAATGCCTTCCTGTCATTCTGCAATGCCTTCCTGTCATTCTGCTATGCCTTCCTGTCATTCTGCTATGCCAACCTATCATTCTGCTATGCCTTCCTATCATTCTGCTATGCCTTCCTGTCATTCTGCTATGCCTTCCTGTCATTCTGTTATGCCTTCCTGTCATTCTGCTATGCCTTCCTATGATTCTGCTATGCCTTCCTATCATTCTGCTATGCCTTCCTATCATTCCGCTATGCCTTCCTATCATTCTGCTATGCCTTCCTATCATTCTGCTATGCCTTCCTATCATTCTGCTATGCCTTCCTGTCATTCTGCTATGCCTTCCTATCATTCTGCTATGCCTTCCTATCATTCCGCTATGCCTTCCTATCATTCTGCTATGCCTTCCTATCATTCTGCTATGCCTTCCTATCATTCTGCTATGCCTTCCTGTGATTCTGCTATGCCTTCCTATCATTCTGTTATGCCTTCCTATCATTCTGTTATGCCTTCCTATCATTCTGCTATGCCTTCCTGTCATTCTGCTATGCCTTCCTATGATTCTGTTATGCCTTCCTGTCAGTCTGTTATGCCTCTTTTTCTTCCTCCAGAATCTATCTCTTATTCCAGAGTGGATAAATACAAACCAAATGCGAACTGAAAACAAGAGCCACCCCCCCCCCCCCCCCCCCCCCCCCCTCCCCCTCCCCCCGGTCGGAAGTTGAGAGTGCTTGTTTTGACATGGTATCTGTTCTTGGCAAGAACAACAACAACCCAGAGCCAAGTTAGCGGACAAAAACACATAACACAAAACACTACACCCCCCCCGGACAGACACTAGTAGACTCAACTTTGCCACCATTGAGCAATTTCTCAGAGGTGTACATGCTTTATTTATGGGTCACTTTCAGCAGAATTTTGACAAAGTCGATTCTCTAAGATGACATCTGATCTTTATCCCGCCCAAACATGTTTTCGAATGGTAGACATGACAGCTTCCTCTGTCTGTCTCAACACATACTAGGAAGGGGAATGGTTTAGTTTCAGTTTTCTAATAAAGGCTTTACATTCTTAAGGATTTCACCAAACTCTATATTTGTTTCATTATATCTAGATAGGGAAGCACAAAATCCAACACTAGAACACAAGAATCCTGTTCATAGACTTATTTATTTCCATTCATTCATTGTTTCTCTGATGCCCTACCTACACTCCCACAATGGGCAGTCTCTCCTTAGGCATCTGCCAAACCACCCGCTCGCTATATTCTGCTAATAACCTCCATATTAGTGGTGCCCTCATTTTAAAAACTTTCGAAACTCAATTACAACAAAACCTCCTTAAACACAGGAATGACAGAGTAGCATAACTATGTTTAGTATACCTCCATTCCAGTGACAGTTACAGACACAAGAGCTGTGTTTGAGTACACATACTAACATACTGTATACTACATAATGAGTATATACTACATTCTATATACT
>NC_092155.1:17675001-17752501 GCF_045791955.1 Oncorhynchus clarkii lewisi
AATGTTCTCATCGACCCAGTAAGGCCAGCAGGCTACTGTTCTCATTGACCCAGTAAGGCCAGCAGGCTAATGTTCTCATCGACCCAGTAAGGCCAGCAGGCTAATGTTCTCGTCGACCCAGTAAGGCCAGCAGTCTCTTTTTATTGGTATGTAGCTGTTATGAAAGTTGTATTGTCAATTTGTTTTGTGTTTAAATGGCACTTTAAATGTGTACATGACACTGCAACAACATGTCCCCATGGGGACAATGAAGTCATTAAAGTGAAGTACACGTCTCTGAACCCGTATCCACTAAGGGTCTTAGAGTATGAATGCTGATCTAGGATCAGATCCAACCCCCCTGTCCATGTAATCTTATTCATTATTAGAACAAATACTCAACTGATCCTATATCAGCAATCCTACTCTTAAGAATACAGGCCCTGATTCAGGGATGGGTAACTTTGATCCAGTCACCCTCTGAGCAATCAATTCATGATCAATAAAACATTTATCAATGAAACATCTGGGAGAAATCAAATTCAATTCAATACAATAAATGTTATTCAGTAGGGGCAACTATTAATACTGCAGCCCCTGAGGACCAGATGTGTCCATCCTCACACACACACACACACACACACACACACACACACACACTGCCACAAGGCTGGTGTCAGTAGCACCTATCTCGGAGATTTGGCCAGCTTTGAACGTTGGAGGGGGAGTTGTGTTGGGAAAGTATTTTAAGTGAAGGGCCTGGTAGCTGGTTGTATGACACTGGTGGTGGGGAGGCCTTGGCTAACACACACACACACACACACACACATCAAGTAGCGTTTGAACATGTTCACCACAGACTCCTCACCTCGGAGAGTTGATTTTATGGAATACATCATGAACCGTTTCTACAGTCTTTTTTGCTGCAATCATTAAAAAGAAAACCAGGCCTCAGGGGGATAAATACACAACATATACAAAAGTATGTGGACACCCCTTCAAATGAGTGGATTCAGCTATTTCAGCCACACCCGTTGCTGACAGGTGTATAAAATCGAGCACACAGCCATGCAATCTCCATAGACAAACATTGGCAGTAGAATGGCCTTACTGCTAGGGCTGCCCCGGTCAACTGTAAATGCTGTTATTGTGAAGTGGAAACGTCTAGGACCAACAAAAGCTCACAGAACGGGACCACTGAGTGCTGAAACACGTAGTGCATAAGAATTGTCTGTCCTCGGTTGCAACACAATAACTATTAGTTGGGAGCTTCATGAAATGGGTTTCCATGTCCGAGCAGCCGCACACAAGCCTAAGATCACCATGCGCAATGCCAACACAACATCTAAAGGAGGTTTTGAGATGTGAGGAGAGGTGATGAAGGCTGTGGTTGGAGTCAGAGTGACTGGGGAGATTGTAGCTGTGTTGATAAATAGATGCAGTCGGTCAGTGCTCGGTACACAGGTACAGACTCCAGCAAAGTGTATCAGCAAGAAGTCTTAGCAAACAGGCTGAGTGCCTGCTTGGAGCCTGGATTCAGGGTACATTTTCATTAAGCATCTCAGTGTGCGAGTGCTGATCGAGAATCAGTTTGCATTTTAGATCATAATGAATAAGATTACATGTACAGAGGGCGACCTGATCCAAGATCAGCACTCCTACTCTGAGAAGCTTTCTGAATACATGCCCTGGAGGAGAGGAGTGCAGTGAAGAGACAGGAAGATGTTATTTCTCTATACCACTAGGCCTAAGATCATGAGGGATCTTTGTGCATTTTCACAACAGGTTGGTTGTGTTTGCACACACACACGTGCACACATGCATACACACACACACACACACACACACACACACACACACACACACACACACACACACACACACACACACACACAGAATGGGGAGCCCTTTGAAAGATAAACAACATATTACATTCTTGGGGAGCTTTAGAACTCCCGTGGGTCCTGCACCGTGGGGACCCATAGCACCAGCTGCCATGTGGACCAACGTCCATTGAACTCAGCTGACCCTGCAGAGGGTGTGTGTCTGTGTGTGTCAGCCATATCTCAGACATAGGCTGTTATAGAGGCTGTTATAGCAGCAAAGGGGGGACCAACTCCATATTAATGCTCATGACTTTGAAGTTAAATGTTAGACGAGTAGGTGTCCACATACCTTAGGTCATGTAACGTAGCTCTTCGAGGAACACAAGCTTAAAAAGCAGATGTGACGCTGGACACTATCCGTCTGAAATTACATTTAAACCATCGGGGGAGTTTCATTTTCATATCCTTAGCTCATTCTAAAGCCTTCTGTGTGCGTGTCAGAAACAGGCTGGAGGGTTCGTAATTGCTTCGTCAGAATTAAAGCGGCAATTGAATAATTACTTTTGAGACGGTTTTTAGAACTGTGGTATGCAGTGATTTCCTCATGGCCAGGGGTTTGTTTAGTTGAGCAGGACAGAGTGGTGACGTGTTTGGCAAACCCTGTATAACTAACATGAGTCAATTAGGCAGTGAGCGGGGCTGTCAGTGAGCGGGGCTGTCAGTGAGCGGGGCTGTCAGTGAGCGGGGTTGTCAGTGAGCGGGGTTGTCAGTGAGCGGGGCTGTCAGTGAGCGGGGCTGTCAGTGAGCGGGGCTGTCAGTGAGCGGGGCTGTCAGTGAGCGGGGCTGTCAGTGAGCGGTTGTCAGTGAGCGGGGTTGTCAGTGAGCGGGGCTGTCAGTGAGCGGGGTTGTCAGTGAGCGGGGCTGTCAGTGAGCGGAGCTGTCAATGAGCGGGGCTGTCAGTGAGCGGAACGACGCCCTAAGGAGAGGAGAGACAGAAAGAAAACTAGTGACCAAAAGTACAAGATATGAGGAGCTCAAAAAACTTGAATTTGTGTAAAAACATAATGAGGAATACAAACACAAACACACATATACATACACACATATACACACACCAATATTCATGCACACACTCATGCACGCACACTGCTAAACCACCCACTTATAAACTAAAAGCCTGTTATTCACAGGCACTTTAACAAAACACGTCAGAGATTGAAAATGATAAGTATTGAACCACAGCGTTCATTGACCACAGAACCACGGTTGGTCACTGCCACCGACCAATGGGTTGGGAGATTGGAGCCTGTGGTCCAGTAATGTAGTCTGTTTGGTTCAGGGCCTGGGACTCAGTTGGTGGGGTTGGTTGGTTTTCCATCTCTAGGAAGCAACACACACAGGCAGACATAGACTGTTTCCACAGGACCCAAAGAGAGACTGGGTCCTAAATGACACCTTCATTCATCCATAGTGCACTATTATTGACCAGGTTCTATAAGGCTCTGGTCAGCAGTAGTGCATTATAGGGAATAGGCTTCCATTTGTGCTGCCAGAGATGACTGCTGCATAGAGACATTAGCTGTGGCAGGAGGAGGGTTCACTACGAAACCACAAGTAGAGGTCTAGGGACTCATGTAACATATACACATAGCTAGACACACAGAGGCAAACAGACAGACACACACACACACATACAGTCAGACAGACAGACAGACAGACAGACAGACAGACAGACAGACAGACAGACAGACAGACAGACAGACAGACAGACAGACAGACAGATAGATAGAGAATGAGACACAAACAGAGACTGACAGACAGACAAACAGACAGAGAAACAGACAGACAAACAGACAGAGAAACAGACAGATAAACAGACAGACAAACAGATAAACAGACAGACAGATAAACAGACAGAGACTAACAGACAGACAGATCAACCGACAGAGACTAACAGACAGACAGATCAACAGACAGAGACTAACAGACAGACAGATCAACAGACAGGGCCTAACAGACAGACAGGTCAACAGACAGAGCCTAACAGACAGACAGGTCAACAGACAGACAGATCAACAGACAGAGACTAACAGACAGACAGATCAACAGACAGAGACTAACAGACAGACAGGGCAACAGACAGACAGGTCAACAGACAGACAGAGCCTAACAGACAGAGACTAACAGACAGACAGATCAACAGACAGAGCCTAACAGACAGACAGGTCAACAGACAGACAGATCAACAGACAGACAGAATGAGACACACATAGAGACAGACTAATAAAGCAGCAGTGTCATGCAGGAAGTTTGGTACTCAGACTCTGGCCTGTCTGTCTGAGGGCTGCATGAGTCAGTTAGATGGCAACCATCTCATATAGAACACGATCCTTACACTGTTAGGAGCTGCTGTCTGGAACACAACGCATCTCAATACAGCCACACCAGAAATAATGGGACCAAAATACAACCAGGCAACCAGGGTCTGTACACACACACACACACACACTCACACACGCACACAGGTTGCAGACACACACACAGGTACGCGGACACGCACACACACACACAGACACACAGACACAGAAAAAAACACAAATTGCTCCGTTGCCCATAGGCGCAGATCTAGGATCAGTTTACTGTCACAAAATTCTAACCTTTACAATTACAAAACCGCTTATACAAAATTGACATCAGATCATTCATTGTCTAGGGGAAACTTCATGCTACTGCTTTTGCAAACACCATTCTCTTCACCCAATGAAAGCCATCAATAGCTGTCGGTAGACATTCACACACACACACACACACACACACACACACACAGACAAAAACACGCATCGTGAAACCCAAACCAGCCTCTCTCTATTCTAGCCTGACCCACTACAGCTGAAGGCTCTACTGAAACATTTTGTCAGGTTGAGGTGTCTGCCAGGTGACTCAGGAAGAAAGAGCAAGTGTGCATCCCAAATGGCACCCTATTCCCTATGTAGTATACTACTTTTGACCAGAGTCCTATAGGCCCTGTAGGCCCTGGTCCAAAGTATATAGGGAACAGGGTGCCATTTGGGACAAACCCTAAAGGAGGTTTTGAGACACGACCTAAAGGAGGTTTTGAGACACGATGAGACACGACCTAAAGGAGGTTTTGAGATACGACCTAAAGGAGGTTTTGAGACACGATGAGACACGACCTAAAGGAGGTTTTGAGATACGACCTAAAGGAGGTTTTGAGATACGACCTAAAGGAGGTTTTGAGACACGACCTAAAGGAGGTTTTGAGATACGACCTAAAGGAGATTTTGAGACACGAGGAGGTTTTGAGATACGACCTAAAGGAGGTTTTGAGACACGACCAAAAGGAGGTTTTGAGATACGACCTAAAGGAGGTTTGAGATACGACCTAAAGGAGATTTTGAGATACGACATAAAGGAGGTTTTGAGATACGACCTAAAGGAGGTTTTGAGACACGACCTAAAGTAGGTTTTGAGATACGACAGAAAGGAGGTTTTGAGATACGACCTAAAGGAGGTTTTGAGACACGAGGAGGTTTTGAGACACGACCTAAAGGAGGTTTTGAGACACGACCTAAAGGAGGTTTTGAGACACGACATAAAGGAGGTTTTGAGACACGACCTAAAGGAGGTTTTGAGATACGACCTAAAGGAGGTTTTGAGATACGACCTAAAGGAGGTTTTGAGATACGACCTAAAGGAGGTTTTGAGACACGACATAAAGGAGGTTTTGAGACACGACCTAAAGGAGGTTTTGAGATACGACATAAAGGAGGTTTTGAGATACGACCTAAAGGAGGTTTTGAGACACGAGGAGGTTTTGAGATACGACCTAAAGGAGGTTTTGAGATACGACCTAAAGGAGATTTTGAGATACGACATAAAGGAGGTTTTGAGATACGACATAAAGGAGGTTTTGAGACACGACCTAAAGGAGGTTTTGAGACACGACCTAAAGGAGGTTTTGAGATACGACATAAAGGAGGTTTTGAGACACGACCTAAAGGAGGTTTTGAGATACAACCTAAAGGAGGTTTTGAGACACGACCTAAAGGAGGTTTTGAGACACGACATAAAGGAGGGTTTGAGACACGACATAAAGGAGGTTTTGAGATACGACCTAAAGGAGATTTTGAGATACGACCTAAAGGAGGTTTTGAGACACGACCTAAAGGAGGTTTTGAGACACGACCTAAAGGAGGTTTTGAGATACGACCTAAAGAAGATTTTGAGACACGAGGAGGTTTTGAGACACGAGGAGGTTTTGAGACACGACCTAAAGGAGGTTTTGAGATACAACATAAAGGAGGTTTTGAGATACGACCTAAAGGAGGTTTTGAGACACGAGGAGGTTTTGAGACACGACCTAAAGGAGGTTTTGAGATACGACCTAAAGGAGGTTTTGAGATACGACCTAAAGGAGGTTTTGAGACACGACCTAAAGGAGGTTTTGAGATACGACCTAAAGGAGGTTTTGAGATACGACCTAAAGGATATTTTCAAATACGACATAAAGGAGGTTTTGAGACGACCTAAAGGAGGTTTTGAGACACGACCTAAAGGAGGTTTTGAGATACGACCTAAAGGAGGTTTTGAGACATGATGAGACACGAACTAAAGGAGGTTTTGAGACACGACCTAAAGGAGGTTTTGAGACACGACCTAAAGGAGGTTTTGAGACACGACATAAAGGAGATTTTGAGATACGACATAAAGGAGGTTTTGAGATACGACATAAAGGAGGTTTTGAGATACGACCTAAAGGAGGTTTTGAGACACGACCTAAAGGAGGTTTTGAGACAAGACATAAAGGAGGTTTTGAGATACGACATAAAGGAGGTTTTGAGATACGACCTAAAGGAGGTTTTGAGACACGACCTAAAGGAGGTTTTGAGACAAGACCTAAAGGAGGTTTTGAGACACGACCTAAAGGAGGTTTTGAGATACGACATAAAGGAGGTTTTGAGATACGACATAAAGGAGGTTTTGAGACACGACCTAAAGGAGGTTTTGAGACAGGACCTAAAGAAGGTTTTGAGATACGACATAAAGGAGGTTTTGAGACACGACATAAAGGAGGTTTTGAGATACGACCTAAAGGAGATTTTGAGATACGACCTAAAGGAGGTTTTGAGACACGACCTAAAGGAGGTTTTGAGACACGACCTAAAGGAGGTTTTGAGATACGACCTAAAGGAGGTTTTGAGACACGAGGAGGTTTTGAGACACGAGGAGGTTTTGAGATACGACATAAAGGAGGTTTTGAGATACGACCTAAAGGAGGTTTTGAGACACGACCTAAAGGAGGTTTTGAGACACGACCTAAAGGAGGTTTTGAGATACGACATAAAGGAGGTTTTGAGATACGACCTAAAGGAGGTTTTGAGACACGAGGAGGTTTTGAGACACGACCTAAAGGAGGTTTTGAGATACGACCTAAAGGAGGTTTTGAGATACGACCTAAAGGAGGTTTTGAGACACAACCTAAAGGAGGTTTTGAGATACGACCTAAAGGAGGTTTTGAGATACGACCTAAAGGAGATTTTCAGATACGACATAAAGGAGGTTTTGAGACGACCTAAAGGAGGTTTTGAGATACGACCTAAAGGAGGTTTTGAGATACGACCTAAAGGAGGTTTTGAGACACGACCTAAAGGAGGTTTTGAGACACGACCTAAAGGAGGTTTTGAGATACGACCTAAAGGAGGTTTTGAGACATGATGAGACACGACCTAAAGGAGGTTTTGAGACACGACCTAAAGGAGATTTTGAGATACGACCTAAAGGAGGTTTTGAGACACGACCTAAAGGAGGTTTTGAGACACGACCTAAAGGAGGTTTTGAGATACGACCTAAAGGAGATTTTGAGACACGAGGAGGTTTTGAGACACGAGGAGGTTATGAGATACGACATAAAGGAGGTTTTGAGATACGACCTAAAGGAGGTTTTGAGACACGACCTAAAGGAGGTTTTGAGACACGACCTAAAGGAGGTTTTGAGATACGACATAAAGGAGGTTTTGAGATACGACCTAAAGGAGGTTTTGAGACACGAGGAGGTTTTGAGCCACGACCTAAAGGAGGTTTTGAGATACGACCTAAAGGAGGTTTTGAGATACGACCTAAAGGAGGTTTTGAGACACGACCTAAAGGAGGTTTTGAGATACGACCTAAAGGAGGTTTTGAGATACGACCTAAAGGATATTTTCAAATACGACATAAAGGAGGTTTTGAGACGACCTAAAGGAGGTTTTGAGACACGACCTAAAGGAGGTTTTGAGATACGACCTAAAGGAGGTTTTGAGACATGATGAGACACGACCTAAAGGAGATTTTGAGACACGACCTAAAGGAGGTTTTGAGACACGACCTAAAGGAGGTTTTAAGACACGACATAAAGGAGATTTTGAGATACGACATAAAGGAGGTTTTGAGATACGATATAAAGGAGGTTTTGAGATACGACCTAAAGGAGGTTTTGAGACACGACCTAAAGGAGGTTTTGAGACAAGACATAAAGGAGGTTTTGAGATACGACCTAAAGGAGGTTTTGAGATACGACCTAAAGGAGGTTTTGAGACACGACCTAAAGGAGATTTTGAGACACGACCTAAAGGAGGTTTTGAGACACGACTTAAAGTAGGTTTTGAGATATGACATAAAGGAGGTTTTGAGATACGACATAAAGGAGGTTTTGAGACACGACCTAAAGGAGGTTTTGAGACAGGACCTAAAGAAGGTTTTGAGATACGACATAAAGGAGGTTTTGAGACACGACATAAAGGAGGTTTTGAGATACGACCTAAAGGAGATTTTGAGATACGACCTAAAGGAGGTTTTGAGACACGACCTAAAGGAGGTTTTGAGACACGACCTAAAGGAGGTTTTGAGATACGACCTAAAGGAGGTTTTGAGACACGAGGAGGTTTTGAGACACGAGGAGGTTTTGAGATACGACATAAAGGAGGTTTTGAGATACGACCTAAAGGAGGTTTTGAGACACGACCTAAAGGAGGTTTTGAGACACGACCTAAAGGAGGTTTTGAGATACGACATAAAGGAGGTTTTGAGATACGACCTAAAGGAGGTTTTGAGACACGAGGAGGTTTTGAGACACGACCTAAAGGAGGTTTTGAGATACGACCTAAAGGAGGTTTTGAGATACGACCTAAAGGAGGTTTTGAGGCACAACCTAAAGGAGGTTTTGAGATACGACCTAAAGGAGGTTTTGAGATACGACCTAAAGGAGATTTTAAGATACGACATAAAGGAGGTTTTGAGACGACCTAAAGGAGGTTTTGAGATACGACCTAAAGGAGGTTTTGAGATACGACCTAAAGGAGGTTTTGAGACACGACCTAAAGGAGGTTTTGAGACACGACCTAAAGGAGGTTTTGAGATACGACCTAAAGGAGGTTTTGAGACATGATGAGACACGACCTAAAGGAGGTTTTGAGACACGACCTAAAGGAGATTTTGAGATACGACCTAAAGGAGGTTTTGAGACACCACCTAAAGGAGGTTTTGAGACACGAGGAGGTTTTGAGATACGACATAAAGGAGGTTTTGAGATACGACCTAAAGGAGGTTTTGAGATACGACCTAAAGGAGGTTTTGAGACACGACCTAAAGGAGGTTTTGAGACACGACCTAAAGGAGGTTTTGAGACACGACCTAAAGGAGGTTTTGAGATACGCCATAAAGGAGGTTTTGAGATATGACATAAAGGAGGTTTTGAGACACGACCTAAAGGAGGTTTTGAGACAGGACCTAAAGAAGGTTTTGAGATACGACATAAAGGAGGTTTTGAGACACGACATAAAGGAGGTTTTGAGATACGACCTAAAGGAGATTTTGAGATACGACCTAAAGGAGGTTTTGAGACACGACCTAAAGGAGGTTTTGAGACACGACCTAAAGGAGGTTTTGAGATACGACCTAAAGGAGGTTTTGAGACACGAGGAGGTTTTGAGACACGAGGAGGTTTTGAGATACGACATAAAGGAGGTTTTGAGATACGACCTAAAGGAGGTTTTGAGACACGACCTAAAGGAGGTTTTGAGACACGACCTAAAGGAGGTTTTGAGATACGACATAAAGAAGGTTTTGAGATACGACCTAAAGGAGGTTTTGAGACACGAGGAGGTTTTGAGACACGACCTAAAGGAGGTTTTGAGATACGACCTAAAGGAGGTTTTGAGATACGACCTAAAGGAGGTTTTGAGACACAACCTAAAGGAGGTTTTGAGATACGACCTAAAGGAGGTTTTGAGATACGACCTAAAGGAGATTTTCAGATACGACATAAAGGAGGTTTTGAGACGACCTAAAGGAGGTTTTGAGATACGACCTAAAGGAGGTTTTGAGATACGACCTAAAGGAGGTTTTGAGACACGACCTAAAGGAGGTTTTGAGACACGACCTAAAGGAGGTTTTGAGATACGACCTAAAGGAGGTTTTGAGACATGATGAGACACGACCTAAAGGAGGTTTTGAGACACGACCTAAAGGAGATTTTGAGATACGACCTAAAGGAGGTTTTGAGACACGACCTAAAGGAGGTTTTGAGACACGACCTAAAGGAGGTTTTGAGATACGACCTAAAGGAGATTTTGAGACACGAGGAGGTTTTGAGACACGAGGAGGTTATGAGATACGACATAAAGGAGGTTTTGAGATACGACCTAAAGGAGGTTTTGAGACACGACCTAAAGGAGGTTTTGAGACACGACCTAAAGGAGGTTTTGAGATACGACATAAAGGAGGTTTTGAGATACGACCTAAAGGAGGTTTTGAGACACGAGGAGGTTTTGAGCCACGACCTAAAGGAGGTTTTGAGATACGACCTAAAGGAGGTTTTGAGATACGACCTAAAGGAGGTTTTGAGACACGACCTAAAGGAGGTTTTGAGATACGACCTAAAGGAGGTTTTGAGACACGACCTAAAGGAGGTTTTGAGACACGACCTAAAGGAGGTTTTGAGATACGACCTAAAGGAGATTTTGAGACACGAGGAGGTTTTGAGACACGAGGAGGTTATGAGATACGACATAAAGGAGGTTTTGAGATACGACCTAAAGGAGGTTTTGAGACACGACCTAAAGGAGGTTTTGAGACACGACCTAAAGGAGGTTTTGAGACACGACCTAAAGGAGGTTTTGAGACACGAGGAGGTTTTGAGACACGAGGAGGTTTTGAGATACGACATAAAGGAGGTTTTGAGATACGACCTAAAGGAGGTTTTGAGACACGACCTAAAGGAGGTTTTGAGACACGACCTAAAGGAGGTTTTGAGATACGACATAAAGGAGGTTTTGAGATACGACCTAAAGGAGGTTTTGAGACACGAGGAGGTTTTGAGACACGACCTAAAGGAGGTTTTGAGATACGACCTAAAGGAGGTTTTGAGATACGACCTAAAGGAGGTTTTGAGACACAACCTAAAGGAGGTTTTGAGATACGACCTAAAGGAGGTTTTGAGATACGACCTAAAGGAGATTTTCAGATACGACATAAAGGAGGTTTTGAGACGACCTAAAGGAGGTTTTGAGATACGACCTAAAGGAGGTTTTGAGATACGACCTAAAGGAGGTTTTGAGACACGACCTAAAGGAGGTTTTGAGACACGACCTAAAGGAGGTTTTGAGATACGACCTAAAGGAGGTTTTGAGACATGATGAGACACGACCTAAAGGAGGTTTTGAGACACGACCTAAAGGAGATTTTGAGATACGACCTAAAGGAGGTTTTGAGACACGACCTAAAGGAGGTTTTGAGACACGACCTAAAGGAGGTTTTGAGATACGACCTAAAGGAGATTTTGAGACACGAGGAGGTTTTGAGACACGAGGAGGTTATGAGATACGACATAAAGGAGGTTTTGAGATACGACCTAAAGGAGGTTTTGAGACACGACCTAAAGGAGGTTTTGAGACACGACCTAAAGGAGGTTTTGAGATACGACATAAAGGAGGTTTTGAGATACGACCTAAAGGAGGTTTTGAGACACGAGGAGGTTTTGAGCCACGACCTAAAGGAGGTTTTGAGATACGACCTAAAGGAGGTTTTGAGATACGACCTAAAGGAGGTTTTGAGACACGACCTAAAGGAGGTTTTGAGATACGACCTAAAGGAGGTTTTGAGATACGACCTAAAGGATATTTTCAAATACGACATAAAGGAGGTTTTGAGACGACCTAAAGGAGGTTTTGAGACACGACCTAAAGGAGGTTTTGAGATACGACCTAAAGGAGGTTTTGAGACATGATGAGACACGACCTAAAGGAGGTTTTGAGACACAACCTAAAGGAGGTTTTGAGACACGACCTAAAGGAGGTTTTGAGACACGACATAAAGGAGATTTTGAGATACGACATAAAGGAGGTTTTGAGATACGATATAAAGGAGGTTTTGAGATACGACCTAAAGGAGGTTTTGAGACACGACCTAAAGGAGGTTTTGAGACAAGACATAAAGGAGGTTTTGAGATACGACCTAAAGGAGGTTTTGAGATACGACCTAAAGGAGGTTTTGAGACACGACCTAAAGGAGGTTTTGAGACACGACCTAAAGGAGGTTTTGAGACACGACTTAAAGTAGGTTTTGAGATATGACATAAAGGAGGTTTTGAGATACGACATAAAGGAGGTTTTGAGACACGACCTAAAGGAGGTTTTGAGACAGGACCTAAAGAAGGTTTTGAGATACGACATAAAGGAGGTTTTGAGACACGACATAAAGGAGGTTTTGAGATACGACCTAAAGGAGATTTTGAGATACGACCTAAAGGAGGTTTTGAGACACGACCTAAAGGAGGTTTTGAGACACGACCTAAAGGAGGTTTTGAGATACGACCTAAAGGAGGTTTTGAGACACGAGGAGGTTTTGAGACACGAGGAGGTTTTGAGATACGACATAAAGGAGGTTTTGAGATACGACCTAAAGGAGGTTTTGAGACACGACCTAAAGGAGGTTTTGAGACACGACCTAAAGGAGGTTTTGAGATACGACATAAAGGAGGTTTTGAGATACGACCTAAAGGAGGTTTTGAGACACGAGGAGGTTTTGAGACACGACCTAAAGGAGGTTTTGAGATACGACCTAAAGGAGGTTTTGAGATACGACCTAAAGGAGGTTTTGAGGCACAACCTAAAGGAGGTTTTGAGATACGACCTAAAGGAGGTTTTGAGATACGACCTAAAGGAGATTTTAAGATACGACATAAAGGAGGTTTTGAGACGACCTAAAGGAGGTTTTGAGATACGACCTAAAGGAGGTTTTGAGATACGACCTAAAGGAGGTTTTGAGACACGACCTAAAGGAGGTTTTGAGACACGACCTAAAGGAGGTTTTGAGATACGACCTAAAGGAGGTTTTGAGACATGATGAGACACGACCTAAAGGAGGTTTTGAGACACGACCTAAAGGAGATTTTGAGATACGACCTAAAGGAGGTTTTGAGACACCACCTAAAGGAGGTTTTGAGACACGAGGAGGTTTTGAGATACGACATAAAGGAGGTTTTGAGATACGACCTAAAGGAGGTTTTGAGATACGACCTAAAGGAGGTTTTGAGACACGACCTAAAGGAGGTTTTGAGACACGACCTAAAGGAGGTTTTGAGACACGACCTAAAGGAGGTTTTGAGATACGCCATAAAGGAGGTTTTGAGATATGACATAAAGGAGGTTTTGAGACACGACCTAAAGGAGGTTTTGAGACAGGACCTAAAGAAGGTTTTGAGATACGACATAAAGGAGGTTTTGAGACACGACATAAAGGAGGTTTTGAGATACGACCTAAAGGAGATTTTGAGATACGACCTAAAGGAGGTTTTGAGACACGACCTAAAGGAGGTTTTGAGACACGACCTAAAGGAGGTTTTGAGATACGACCTAAAGGAGGTTTTGAGACACGAGGAGGTTTTGAGACACGAGGAGGTTTTGAGATACGACATAAAGGAGGTTTTGAGATACGACCTAAAGGAGGTTTTGAGACACGACCTAAAGGAGGTTTTGAGACACGACCTAAAGGAGGTTTTGAGATACGACATAAAGAAGGTTTTGAGATACGACCTAAAGGAGGTTTTGAGACACGAGGAGGTTTTGAGACACGACCTAAAGGAGGTTTTGAGATACGACCTAAAGGAGGTTTTGAGATACGACCTAAAGGAGGTTTTGAGACACAACCTAAAGGAGGTTTTGAGATACGACCTAAAGGAGGTTTTGAGATACGACCTAAAGGAGATTTTCAGATACGACATAAAGGAGGTTTTGAGACGACCTAAAGGAGGTTTTGAGATACGACCTAAAGGAGGTTTTGAGATACGACCTAAAGGAGGTTTTGAGACACGACCTAAAGGAGGTTTTGAGACACGACCTAAAGGAGGTTTTGAGATACGACCTAAAGGAGGTTTTGAGACATGATGAGACACGACCTAAAGGAGGTTTTGAGACATGACCTAAAGGAGATTTTGAGATACGACCTAAAGGAGGTTTTGAGACACGACCTAAAGGAGGTTTTGAGACACGACCTAAAGGAGGTTTTGAGATACGACCTAAAGGAGATTTTGAGACACGAGGAGGTTTTGAGACACGAGGAGGTTATGAGATACGACATAAAGGAGGTTTTGAGATACGACCTAAAGGAGGTTTTGAGACACGACCTAAAGGAGGTTTTGAGACACGACCTAAAGGAGGTTTTGAGATACGACATAAAGGAGGTTTTGAGATACGACCTAAAGGAGGTTTTGAGACACGAGGAGGTTTTGAGCCACGACCTAAAGGAGGTTTTGAGATACGACCTAAAGGAGGTTTTGAGATACGACCTAAAGGAGGTTTTGAGACACGACCTAAAGGAGGTTTTGAGATACGACCTAAAGGAGGTTTTGAGATACGACCTAAAGGATATTTTCAAATACGACATAAAGGAGGTTTTGAGACGACCTAAAGGAGGTTTTGAGACACGACCTAAAGGAGGTTTTGAGATACGACCTAAAGGAGGTTTTGAGACATGATGAGACACGACCTAAAGGAGGTTTTGAGACACGACCTAAAGGAGGTTTTGAGACACGACCTAAAGGAGGTTTTGAGACACGACATAAAGGAGATTTTGAGATACGACATAAAGGAGGTTTTGAGATACGACATAAAGGAGGTTTTGAGATACGACCTAAAGGAGGTTTTGAGACACGAGGAGGTTTTGAGACACGACCTAAAGGAGGTTTTGAGATACGACCTAAAGGAGGTTTTGAGATACGACCTAAAGGAGGTTTTGAGACACAACCTAAAGGAGGTTTTGAGATACGACCTAAAGGAGGTTTTGAGATACGACCTAAAGGAGATTTTCAGATACGACATAAAGGAGGTTTTGAGACAACCTAAAGGAGGTTTTGAGATACGACCTAAAGGAGGTTTTGAGATACGACCTAAAGGAGGTTTTGAGACACGACCTAAAGGAGGTTTTGAGACACGACCTAAAGGAGGTTTTGAGATACGACCTAAAGGAGGTTTTAAGACATGATGAGACACGACCTAAAGGAGATTTTGAGATACGACCTAAAGGAGGTTTTGAGACACGACCAAAAGGAGGTTTTGAGACACGACCTAAAGGAGGTTTTGAGATACGACCTAAAGGAGGTTTTGAGATACGACATAAAGGAGGTTTTGAGATACGACCTAAAGGAGGTTTTGAGACACGAGGAGGTTTTGAGACACGACCTAAAGGAGGTTTTGAGATACGACCTAAAGGAGGTTTTGAGATACGACCTAAAGGAGGTTTTGAGACACAACCTAAAGGAGGTTTTGAGATACGACCTAAAGGAGGTTTTGAGATACGACCTAAAGGAGATTTTCAGATACGACATAAAGGAGGTTTTGAGACGACCTAAAGGAGGTTTTGAGATACGACCTAAAGGAGGTTTTGAGATACGACCTAAAGGAGGTTTTGAGATACGACCTAAAGGATGTTTTGAGATACGACCTAAAGGAGGTTTTGAGATACGACCTAAAGGAGGTTTTGAGACACGACCTAAAGGAGGTTTTGAGACACGACCTAAAGGAGGTTTTGAGACACGACCTAAAGGAGGTTTTGAGATACGACCTAAAGGAGGTTTTGAGACATGATGAGACACGACCTAAAGGAGGTTTTGAGACACGACCTAAAGGAGGTTTTGAGACACGACCTAAAGGAGGTTTTGAGATACGACATAAAGGAGGTTTTGAGATACGACATAAAGGAGGTTTTGAGACACGACCTAAAGGCGGTTTTGAGACACGACCTAAAGGAGGTTTTGAGATACGACCTAAAGGAGGTTTTGAGATACGACCTAAAGGAGGATTTGAGATACGATCTAAAGGAGGTTTTGAGACACGACCTAAAGTAGGTTTTGAGATACGACAGAAAGGAGGTTTTGAGATACGACCTAAAGGAGGTTTTGAGACACGAGGAGGTTTAGAGACACGACCTAAAGGAGGTTTTGAGACACGACCTAAAGGAGGTTTTGAGACACGACATAAAGGAGGTTTTGAGACACGACATAAAGGAGGTTTTGAGATAAGACCTAAAGAAGGTTTTGAGATACGACCTAAAGGAGCTTTTGAGACACGACCTAAAGGAGGTTTTGAGATACAACCTAAAGTAGGTTTTGAGATACGACATAAAGGAGGTTTTGAGATACGACCTAAAGGAGGTTTTGAGACACAAGGAGGTTTTGAGACACGACCTAAAGGAGGTTTTTAGACACGACCTAAAGGAGGTTTTGAGATACGACCTAAAGGAGGTTTTGAGATACGACCTAAAGGAGGTTTTGAGATACGACATAAAGGAGGTTTTGAGATACGACCTAAAGGAGGTTTTGAGATACGACCTAAAGGAGGTTTTGAGATACGACATAAAGGAAGTTTTGAGACACGAGGAGGTTTTGAGATACGACCTAAAGGAGGTTTTGAGATACGACCTAAAGGAGGTATTGAGACACGGCCTAAAGGAGGTTTTGAGATACGACCTAAAGGAGGTTTTGAGATACGACCTAAAGGAGGTTTTGAGATACGACCTAAAGGAGGTTTTGAGATACGACCTAAAGGAGGTTTTGAGATATGACCTAAAGGATGTTTTGAGATACGACCTAAAGGAGGTTTTGAGATACGACCTAAAGGAGCTTTTGAGACACAACCTAAAGGAGGTTTTGAGATACGACATAAAGGAGGTTTTGAGATACGACCTAAAGGAGGTTTTGAGACATGATGAGACACGACCTAAAGGAGGTTTTGAGACACGACCTAAAGGAGATTTTGAGATACGACCTAAAGGAGGTTTTGAGACACGACCTAAAGGAGGTTTTGAGACACGACCTAAAGGAGGTTTTAAGATACGACCTAAAGGAGGTTTTGAGACACGAGGAGGTTTTGAGACACGAGGAGGTTTTGAGATACGACATAAAGGAGGTTTTGAGATACGACCTAAAGGAGGTTTTGAGACAAGACCTAAAGGAGGTTTTGCGACATGACCTAAAGGAGGTTTTGAGATACGACATAAAGGAGGTTTTGAGATACGACCTAAAGGAGGTTTTGAGACACGACCTAAAGGAGGTTTTGAGATACGACCTAAAGGAGGTTTTGAGATACGACCTAAAGGAGGTTTTGAGACACGATCTAAAGGAGGTTTTGAGATACGACCTAAAGGAGATTTTCAGATACGACATAAAGGAGGTTTTGAGACGACCTAAAGGAGGTTTTGAGATACGACCTAAAGGAGGTTTTGAGATACGACCTGAAGGAGGTTTTGAGATACGACCTAAAGGATGTTTTGAGATACGACCTAAAGGAGGTTTTGAGATATGACCTAAAGGAGGTTTTGAGACACGACCTAAAGGAGGTTTTGAGACACGACCTAAAGGAGGTTTTGAGACACGACCTAAAGGAGGTTTTGAGATACGACCTAAAGGAGGTTTTGAGACACGACCTAAAGGAGGTTTTGAGACACGACCTAAAGGAGGTTTTGAGATACGACATAAAGGAGGTTTTGAGATACGACATAAAGGAGGTTTTGAGACACGACCTAAAGGAGGTTTTGAGACACGACCTAAAGGAGGTTTTGAGATACGACCTAAAGGAGGTTTTGAGATACGACCTAAAGGAGGATTTGAGATACGACCTAAAGGAGGTTTTGAGACACGACCTAAAGTAGGTTTTGAGATACGACAGAAAGGAGGTTTTGAGATACGACCTAAAGGAGGTTTTGAGACACGAGGAGGTTTTGAGACACGACCTAAAGGAGGTTTTGAGACACGACCTAAAGGAGGTTTTGAGACACGACATAAAGGAGGTTTTGAGACACGACATAAAGGAGGTTTTGAGATACGACCTAAAGGAGGTTTTGAGATACGACCTAAAGGAGGTTTTGAGACACGACCTAAAGGAGGTTTTGAGATACGACCTAAAGTAGGTTTTGAGATACGACATAAAGGAGGTTTTGAGATACGACCTAAAGGAGGTTTTGAGACACGAGGAGGTTTTGAGACACGACCTAAAGGAGGTTTTTAGACACGACCTAAAGGAGGTTTTGAGATATGACCTAAAGGAGGTTTTGAGACATGATGAGACACGACCTAAAGGAGGTTTTGAGACACGACCTAAAGGAGATTTTGAGATACGACCTAAAGGAGGTTTTGAGACACGACCTAAAGGAGGTTTTGAGACACGACCTAAAGGAGGTTTTGAGATACGACCTAAAGGAGGTTTTGAGACACGAGGAGGTTTTGAGACACGAGGAGGTTTTGAGATACGACATAAAGGAGGTTTTGAGATACGACCTAAAGGAGGCTTTGAGATACGACCTAAAGGAGGTTTTGAGACACGACCTAAAGGAGGTTGTGAGACACGACCTAAAGGAGGTTTTGAGACACGACCTAAAGGAGGTTTTGAGATACGACATAAAGGAGGTTTTGAGATACGACATAAAGGAGGTTTTGAGACACGACCTAAAGGAGGTTTTGACACAGGACCTAAAGAAGGTTTTGAGATACGACATAAAGGAGGTTTTGAGATACGACCTGAAGGAGGTTTTGAGATACGACCTAAAGGATGTTTTGAGATACGACCCAAAGGAGGTTTTGAGATATGACCTAAAGGAGGTTTTGAGACACGACCTAAAGGAGGTTTTGAGACACGACCTAAAGGAGGTTTTGAGACACGACCTAAAGGAGGTTTTGAGATACGACCTAAAGGAGGTTTTGAGACACGACCTAAAGGAGGTTTTGAGACACGACCTAAAGGAGGTTTTGAGATACGACATAAAGGAGGTTTTGAGATACGACATAAAGGAGGTTTTGAGACACGACCTAAAGGAGGTTTTGAGACACGACCTAAAGGAGGTTTTGAGATACGACCTAAAGGAGGTTTTGAGATACGACCTAAAGGAGGATTTGAGATACGACCTAAAGGAGGTTTTGAGACACGACCTAAAGTAGGTTTTGAGATACGACAGAAAGGAGGTTTTGAGATACGACCTAAAGGAGGTTTTGAGACACGAGGAGGTTTTGAGACACGACCTAAAGGAGGTTTTGAGACACGACCTAAAGGAGGTTTTGAGACACGACATAAAGGAGGTTTTGAGACACGACATAAAGGAGGTTTTGAGATACGACCTAAAGGAGGTTTTGAGATACGACCTAAAGGAGGTTTTGAGACACGACCTAAAGGAGGTTTTGAGATACGACGTAAAGTAGGTTTTGAGATACGACATAAAGGAGGTTTTGAGATACGACCTAAAGGAGGTTTTGAGACACGAGGAGGTTTTGAGACACGACCTAAAGGAGGTTTTTAGACACGACCTAAAGGAGGTTTTGAGATATGACCTAAAGGAGGTTTTGAGACATGATGAGACACGACCTAAAGGAGGTTTTGAGACACGACCTAAAGGAGATTTTGAGATACGACCTAAAGGAGGTTTTGAGACACGACCTAAAGGAGGTTTTGAGACACGACCTAAAGGAGGTTTTGAGATACGACCTAAAGGAGGTTTTGAGACACGAGGAGGTTTTGAGACACGAGGAGGTTTTGAGATACGACATAAAGGAGGTTTTGAGATACGACCTAAAGGAGGTTTTGAGATACGACCTAAAGGAGATTTTGAGACACGACCTAAAGGAGGTTTTGAGACACGACCTAAAGGAGGTTTTGAGACACGACCTAAAGGAGGTTTTGAGATACGACATAAAGGAGGTTTTGAGATACGACATAAAGGAGGTTTTGAGACACGACCTAAAGGAGGTTTTGAGACAGGACCTAAAGAAGGTTTTGAGATACGACATAAAGGAGGTTTTGAGACACGACATAAAGGAGGTTTTGAGATACGACCTAAAGGAGATTTTGAGATACGACCTAAAGAAGGTTTTGAGACACGACCTAAAGGAGGTTTTGAGACACGACCTAAAGGAGGTTTTGAGATACGACCTAAAGGAGGTTTTGAGACACGAGGAGGATTTGAGACACGAGGAGGTTTTGAGATACGACATAAAGGAGGTTTTGAGATACGACCTAAAGGAGGTTTTGAGACACGATCTAAAGGAGGTTTTGAGATACGACATAAAGGAGGTTTTGAGATACGACCTAAAGGAGGTTTTGAGACACGAGGAGGTTTTGAGACACGACCTAAAGGAGGTTTTGAGATACGACCTAAAGGAGGTTTTGAGATACGACCTAAAGGAGATTTTGAGATACAACCTAAAGGAGGTTTTGAGATACGACCTAAAGGAGGTTTTGAGATACGACCTAAAGGAGATTTTCAGATACGACATAAAGGAGGTTTTGAGACGACCTAAAGGAGGTTTTGAGATACGACCTAAAGGAGGTTTTGAGATACGACCTAAAGGAGGTTTTGAGACACGACCTAAAGGAGGTTTTGAGACACGACCTAAAGGAGGTTTTGAGATCCGACCTAAAGGAGGTTTTGAGATACGACCTAAAGGAGGTTTTGAGACACGACCTAAAGGAGGTTTTGAGACACGACCTAAAGGAGGTTTTGAGATACGACCTAAAGGAGGTTTTAAGACATGATGAGACACGACCTAAAGGAGGTTTTGAGACACGACCTAAAGGAGATTTTGAGATACGACCTAAAGGAGGTTTTGAGACACGACCTAAAGGAGGTTTTGAGACACGACCTAAAGGAGGTTTTGAGATACGACCTAAAGGAGTTTTTGAGACACGAGGAGGTTTTGAGACACGAGGAGGTTTTGAGATACGACATAAAGGAGGTTTTGAGATACGACCTAAAGGAGGTTTTGAGACACGACCTAAAGGAGGTTTTGCGACACGACCTAAAGGAGGTTTTGAGATACGACATAAAGGAGGTTTTGAGATACGACCTAAAGGAGGTTTTGAGACACGAGGAGGTTTTGAGACACGACCTAAAGGAGGTTTTGAGATACGACCTAAAGGAGGTTTTGAGACACGACCTAAAGGAGGTTTTGAGATACGACCTAAAGGAGATTTGAGATACGACCTAAAGGAGATTTTCAGATACGACATAAAGGAGGTTTTGAGACGACCTAAAGGAGGTTTTGAGATACGACCTAAAGGAGGTTTTGAGATACGACCTAAAGGAGGTTTTGAGATACGACCTAAAGGATGTTTTGAGATACGACCTAAAGGAGGTTTTGAGATACGACCTAAAGGAGGTTTTGAGACACGACCTAAAGGAGGTTTTGAGACACGACCTAAAGGAGGTTTTGAGACACGACCTAAAGGAGGTTTTGAGATACGACCTAAAGGAGGTTTTGAGACATGATGAGACACGACCTAAAGGAGGTTTTGAGACACGACCTAAAGGAGGTTTTGAGACACGACCTAAAGGAGGTTTTGAGATACGACATAAAGGAGGTTTTGAGATACGACATAAAGGAGGTTTTGAGACACGACCTAAAGGAGGTTTTGAGACACGACCTAAAGGAGGTTTTGAGATACGACCTAAAGGAGGTTTTGAGATACGACCTAAAGGAGGATTTGAGATACGACCTAAAGGAGGTTTTGAGAAACGACCTAAAGTAGGTTTTGAGATACGACAGAAAGGAGGTTTTGAGATACGACCTAAAGGAGGTTTTGAGACACGAGGAGGTTTTGAGACACGACCTAAAGGAGGTTTTGAGACACGACCTAAAGGAGGTTTTGAGACACGACATAAAGGAGGTTTTGAGACACGACATAAAGGAGGTTTTGAGATACGACCTAAAGGAGGTTTTGAGATACGACCTAAAGGAGGTTTTGAGACACGACCTAAAGGAGGTTTTGAGATACGACCTAAAGTAGGTTTTGAGATACGACATAAAGGAGGTTTTGAGATACGACCTAAAGGAGGTTTTGAGACACGAGGAGGTTTTGAGACACGACCTAAAGGAGGTTTTTAGACACGACCTAAAGGAGGTTTTGAGATACGACCTAAAGGAGGTTTTGAGATACGACCTAAAGGAGGTTTTGAGATACGACATAAAGGAGGTTTTGAGATACGACCTAAAGGAGGTTTTGAGATACGACCTAAAGGAGGTTTTGAGATACGACATAAAGGAAGTTTTGAGACACGAGATGGTTTTGAGATACGACCTAAAGGAGGTTTTGAGATACGACCTAAAGGAGGTATTGAGACACGGCCTAAAGGAGGTTTTGAGATACGACCTAAAGGAGGCTTTGAGATACGACCTAAAGGAGGTTTTGAGATACGACCTAAAGGATGTTTTGAGATACGACCTAAAGGAGGTTTTGAGATACGACCTAAAGGAGGTTTTGAGACACGACCTAAAGGAGGTTTTGAGACACGACCTAAAGGAGGTTTTGAGATATGACCTAAAGGAGGTTTTGAGACATGATGAGACACGACCTAAAGGAGGTTTTGAGACACGACCTAAAGGAGATTTTGAGATACGACCTAAAGGAGGTTTTGAGACACGACCTAAAGGAGGTTTTGAGACACGACCTAAAGGAGGTTTTGAGATACGACCTAAAGGAGGTTTTGAGACACGAGGAGGTTTTGAGACACGAGTAGGTTTTGAGATACGACATAAAGGAGGTTTTGAGATACGACCTAAAGGAGGTTTTGAGACACGACCTAAAGGAGGTTTTGCGACACGACCTAAAGGAGGTTTTGAGATACGACATAAAGGAGGTTTTGAGATACGACCTAAAGGAGGTTTTGAGACACGAGGAGGTTTTGAGACACGACCTAAAGGAGGTTTTGAGATACGACCTAAAGGAGGTTTTGAGATACGACCTAAAGGAGGTTTTGAGACACGATCTAAAGGAGGTTTTGAGATACGACCTAAAGGAGGTTTTGAGATACAACCTAAAGGAGATTTTCAGATACGACATAAAGGAGGTTTTGAGACGACCTAAAGGAGGTTTTGAGATACGACCTAAAGGAGGTTTTGAGATACGACCTAAAGGAGGTTTTGAGATACGACCTAAAGGATGTTTTGAGATACGACCTAAAGGAGGTTTTGAGATATGACCTAAAGGAGGTTTTGAGACACGACCTAAAGGAGGTTTTGAGACACGACCTAAAGGAGGTTTTGAGACACGACCTAAAGGAGGTTTTGAGATACGACCTAAAGGAGGTTTTGAGACACGACCTAAAGGAGGTTTTGAGACACGACCTAAAGGAGGTTTTGAGATACGACATAAAGGAGGTTTTGAGATACGACATAAGGGAGGTTTTGAAACACGACCTAAAGGAGGTTTTGAGACACGACCTAAAGGAGGTTTTGAGATACGACCTAAAGGAGGTTTTGAGATACGACCTAAAGGAGGATTTGAGATACAACCTAAAGGAGGTTTTGAGACACGACCTAAAGTAGGTTTTGAGATACGACAGAAAGGAGGTTTTGAGATACGACCTAAAGGAGGTTTTGAGACACGAGGAGGTTTTGAGACACGACCTAAAGGAGGTTTTGAGACACGACCTAAAGGAGGTTTTGAGACACGACATAAAGGAGGTTTTGAGACACGACATAAAGGAGGTTTTGAGATACGACCTAAAGGAGGTTTTGAGATACGACCTAAAGGAGGTTTTGAGACACGACCTAAAGGAGGTTTTGAGATACGACCTAAAGTAGGTTTTGAGATACGACATAAAGGAGGTTTTGAGATACGACCTAAAGGAGGTTTTGAGACACGAGGAGGTTTTGAGACACGACCTAAAGGAGGTTTTTAGACACGACCTAAAGGATGTTTTGAGATACGACCTAAAGGAGGTTTTGAGATACGACCTAAAGGAGGTTTTGAGACACGACCTAAAGGAGGTTTTGAGACACGACCTAAAGGAGGTTTTGAGACACGACCTAAAGGAGGTTTTGAGATACGACCTAAAGGAGGTTTTGAGACATGATGAGACACGACCTAAAGGAGGTTTTGAGACACGACCTAAAGGAGGTTTTGAGACACGACCTAAAGGAGGTTTTGAGATACGACATAAAGGAGGTTTTGAGATACGACATAAAGGAGGTTTTGAGACACGACCTAAAGGAGGTTTTGAGACACGACCTAAAGGAGGTTTTGAGATACGACCTAAAGGAGGTTTTGAGATACGACCTAAAGGAGGATTTGAGATACGACCTAAAGGAGGTTTTGAGAAACGACCTAAAGTAGGTTTTGAGATACGACAGAAAGGAGGTTTTGAGATACGACCTAAAGGAGGTTTTGAGACACGAGGAGGTTTTGAGACACGACCTAAAGGAGGTTTTGAGACACGACCTAAAGGAGGTTTTGAGACACGACATAAAGGAGGTTTTGAGACACGACATAAAGGAGGTTTTGAGATACGACCTAAAGGAGGTTTTGAGATACGACCTAAAGGAGGTTTTGAGACACGACCTAAAGGAGGTTTTGAGATACGACCTAAAGTAGGTTTTGAGATACGACATAAAGGAGGTTTTGAGATACGACCTAAAGGAGGTTTTGAGACACGAGGAGGTTTTGAGACACGACCTAAAGGAGGTTTTTAGACACGACCTAAAGGAGGTTTTGAGATACGACCTAAAGGAGGTTTTGAGATACGACCTAAAGGAGGTTTTGAGATACGACATAAAGGAGGTTTTGAGATACGACCTAAAGGAGGTTTTGAGATACGACCTAAAGGAGGTTTTGAGATACGACATAAAGGAAGTTTTGAGACACGAGATGGTTTTGAGATACGACCTAAAGGAGGTTTTGAGATACGACCTAAAGGAGGTATTGAGACACGGCCTAAAGGAGGTTTTGAGATACGACCTAAAGGAGGCTTTGAGATACGACCTAAAGGAGGTTTTGAGATACGACCTAAAGGATGTTTTGAGATACGACCTAAAGGAGGTTTTGAGATACGACCTAAAGGAGGTTTTGAGACACGACCTAAAGGAGGTTTTGAGACACGACCTAAAGGAGGTTTTGAGATATGACCTAAAGGAGGTTTTGAGACATGATGAGACACGACCTAAAGGAGGTTTTGAGACACGACCTAAAGGAGATTTTGAGATACGACCTAAAGGAGGTTTTGAGACACGACCTAAAGGAGGTTTTGAGACACGACCTAAAGGAGGTTTTGAGATACGACCTAAAGGAGGTTTTGAGACACGAGGAGGTTTTGAGACACGAGTAGGTTTTGAGATACGACATAAAGGAGGTTTTGAGATACGACCTAAAGGAGGTTTTGAGACACGACCTAAAGGAGGTTTTGCGACACGACCTAAAGGAGGTTTTGAGATACGACATAAAGGAGGTTTTGAGATACGACCTAAAGGAGGTTTTGAGACACGAGGAGGATTTGAGACACGACCTAAAGGAGGTTTTGAGATACGACCTAAAGGAGGTTTTGAGATACGACCTAAAGGAGGTTTTGAGACACGATCTAAAGGAGGTTTTGAGATACGACCTAAAGGAGGTTTTGAGATACAACCTAAAGGAGATTTTCAGATACGACATAAAGGAGGTTTTGAGACGACCTAAAGGAGGTTTTGAGATACGACCTAAAGGAGGTTTTGAGATACGACCTAAAGGAGGTTTTGAGATACGACCTAAAGGATGTTTTGAGATACGACCTAAAGGAGGTTTTGAGATATGACCTAAAGGAGGTTTTGAGACACGACCTAAAGGAGGTTTTGAGACACGACCTAAAGGAGGTTTTGAGACACGACCTAAAGGAGGTTTTGAGATACGACCTAAAGGAGGTTTTGAGACACGACCTAAAGGAGGTTTTGAGACACGACCTAAAGGAGGTTTTGAGATACGACATAAAGGAGGTTTTGAGATACGACATAAGGGAGGTTTTGAAACACGACCTAAAGGAGGTTTTGAGACACGACCTAAAGGAGGTTTTGAGATACGACCTAAAGGAGGTTTTGAGATACGACCTAAAGGAGGATTTGAGATACAACCTAAAGGAGGTTTTGAGACACGACCTAAAGTAGGTTTTGAGATACGACAGAAAGGAGGTTTTGAGATACGACCTAAAGGAGGTTTTGAGACACGAGGAGGTTTTGAGACACGACCTAAAGGAGGTTTTGAGACACGACCTAAAGGAGGTTTTGAGACACGACATAAAGGAGGTTTTGAGACACGACATAAAGGAGGTTTTGAGATACGACCTAAAGGAGGTTTTGAGATACGACCTAAAGGAGGTTTTGAGACACGACCTAAAGGAGGTTTTGAGATACGACCTAAAGTAGGTTTTGAGATACGACATAAAGGAGGTTTTGAGATACGACCTAAAGGAGGTTTTGAGACACGAGGAGGTTTTGAGACACGACCTAAAGGAGGTTTTTAGACACGACCTAAAGGAGGTTTTGAGATATGACCTAAAGGAGGTTTTGAGATACGACCTAAAGGAGGTTTTGAGATACGACATAAAGGAGGTTTTGAGATACGACCTAAAGGAGGTTTTGAGATACGACCTAAAGGAGGTTTTGAGACACGAGGAGGTTTTGAGATACGACCTAAAGGAGGTTTTGAGATACGACCTAAAGGAGGTATTGAGACACGGCCTAAAGGAGGTTTTGAGATGCAGGCTGAGTGCCTGCTTGGAGCCTGGATTCAGGTAACATATTCATTAAGAATCTCAGTGTGGAGTGCTGATTTAGAATCAGTTTAGCATTTTAGATCATAATGAAGAAGATTACATGTACAGAGGGCGACCTGATCCTAGATCAGCACTCCTACTCTGAGAAGCTTTCTGAATACATGCCCTGGAAGAGAGGAGTGCAGTGAAGAGACAGGAAGATGTTATTTCTCTATACCACTAGGCCTAAGATCATGAGGGATCTTTGTGCATTTTCACAACAAGTTGATTGTGTTTGCACACACACACGTGCACACATGCATACACACACACACACACACACACACACACACACACACACACACACACACACACACACACACACACACACACACACACACACACACACACACACACACACAGACACACACACACACACACACACAGAATGGGGATCCCTTTGAAAGATAAACAACATATTACATTCTTGGGGAGCTTTAGAACTCCCGTGGGTCCTGCACCGTGGGGACCCATAGCACCAGCTGCCATGTGGACCAACGTCCATTGAACTCAGCTGACCCTGCAGAGGGTGTGTGTGTGTGTGTCAGCCATATCTCAGACATATCTGACACATATTTCAGCAGTTTCCTGCAGCCACGTAACCTCAAAGACCTGAGGCCCTGGTCTATGCTGTCTCCTCAGCATCAGTGATGACAGCCGTTTTCCAGACACGTCCCCTAAAGTAAAGCCTTCTCTCTCTCTCTCTCTCTCTCTCCCTCTCTCTCTCTCTCTCTCTCTCTCTCTCTCTCTCTCTGTGTCCGTCTGTCCGTCTCTCCGTCCTCCCCCTCTCTCTCCATCTCTCTATCTCTCTCTGTCTGTCTGTATGTCTGTCTCTCTATAATCCCCCTCTCTCGCAGTCTGTCTGCCACTCGTACGCTTTCTTCTGCTCTCTCTTAACATCTGACCCTGTTATTCATCACTGGAGGTCAGAGAGCACCTCTGGTGTTTAGTGTGTGGGATACTGGAGAAGGAAGGGGGGGTGGAGGAAGAGGAGGAGGAGGAGGAGGAGGAGGAGAGGAGAACGAGGAGGAAGAGGAGGAGGAGGAGGAGAGACCAGTAGGCACTGGCTGAGGGCAGGAGGGAGGGGAACAAACCCACATTTCTGGAGAATGTGTGGTGTCAATTTAAAAACGGGGTCAGGAATGAGGAGAGAGCGTGCAGAGGTTGCACTGGAGATGCCTTGAACCTATAGGGCCAGGAGTTTTCCGTGGTCGCTCAGGGTACGTGCTCAGGACAAAATCCACGTCCTACTCATACCATCAGGGATTTACCAAAGTGAAAGTCAAACCGGAGATTAATGGACCCACTCTCTGATCTTCTGACTACACACACACACACACACACACACACACACACACACACACACTCCTGAGCCTATCCTGTCAATCACAGTGTCGACGCCCAGAGAAGTTACCAGTGACGCTGTGTCAATGTGTGGAAACCAGGCAGCTATTTCAGATGATCCGGTCCTTTAAGGGCTACAGTGAATCATCTGGTCTCCAGAGGGATCAGAAACCATCTGAGCCAATAGGAATTGGAGGGTTGCTACTGCATATATCATGCAAGGAATGGGAAGACCGCTGGACGGAAAATAGAGAAAGGGAGGTGGTTAAACTGTCTCAGGATAGGCTACTGTGGTAGCCAGTCAAACACAGATTAGACAAGACTGAACTGGAACCGAGAACTTGTTTTTGATGAATCTTCAATTGTGAGTAAATGACAACGGCAAAAAAGGTTCAACTCAACTCCCATGGGACGTTCTACGTTTGGCAGGTGTATATTCTTCTCATCCTGGCATGTTTCAAAACTCTTGGTTCACATGTCCATATCCCTCACATCTACTTAGCTTCCAGACTCACTGATACATGACAGATGAGCAGCTGTCCTGTCATTGAATGAATAATCAGAGCAGACACACACCAGCTATGAGGTCGTTAGCCTTTTTTAATGTGTGTGTTTACATGGGTAGCATGGGGGGTTTAGTTCATAACAGTGACCTCTTTCTGTCTATGACTCTCACTTCATTCTCCCAATGGGTCAACCTCATCATTCCTCCCCCATCCTCCTTCCGTCCCCCCCCCCCCCCCCCCAGGTTGACATTCCAGAGAGTTGACTTCCTCGTGCCACTGACCCCTCCAGCAGGGTTTATGAACCACACTACAGGAGGGGGGAACTGTCATTATTCCATGACGCATTACACTCAACATATGTGATGTTGTTTTTATAAACATCTGCTGAATTATGGGTTCTGCTTTTCTCTTTGCACATAACAGAGAGAGCGAGACTTTCGGAAGACACACACGTACACATGTGCACACATTGACACGTTCACACATATTTTGGGGGGAGGGAAATGTGGGCGCTGAATGGCCAAGTAGTGAAAGTGTGAACGGAAACGGCAGTGAAATGCAACATGGGCAATGAATGGAGAGAACTCGGCAGGCTGTGAAGTGTGACCACTTTCTGAGCTTCATTAGGGATGAATGGAATAGAGAGTACTGTCTGCATGAGGTGGGCTTTGAATGTGCCTGTATCTAGTGGGGTTAAAGGTTAAATCATAGCCACATCTATGAGAGAGAGAGAGAGAGAGAGAGAGAGAGAGAGAGGAGAGAGAGAGGGGGGGGGAGAAGATAACGGAGGAGAAAAGCAGGCGGTTGACAAAGAAAGAAATATGATATGAGAAAAAGAATGGTGGAAGGTGAGCAAGAAAGAAAGCTCATGGTAATCTTTTTCTCTTCTACTCCTTATTATGCAACCATTAGAGCAGACTAACGGTGGATTGCCAGCCCCGGTCTGTTTGGCGCATTGTTTTTGGCTCTGACAGAGCAGAGGCAGAAGGGAGGAGTGAGTGGGGATATCTGCCAACGTGGCAACCCAGGTGCCAACACATGGCAACCCTGAGGTAAATCCCCTGGATGATGAAGTGAAAGACAAAGAAACAGAGGAGAGGAGAGGAAAGCCTGGCTGTTTTAGAGCCAGAGGCTACTGTTACTGAAGCTGCTTTTGAGGATGCTGTCTGCTCTCTGTGTGTTATGAAAATTATAAATAATTCCTATTGGTGGAGTGGAAAACAGCCAAGCCTATTATAAACTAAACTAATTTGAAAAGATCCTAATCTTCAACCACCATACTGGAGATGAGAGTATGTCTTTAACAGACCCCAATAGCATTCTATCCTCTGCCAGTGTACAATAATCATGCATGTCTTTACGCACCACACACTCCCCTTATCTCCATCCCCCTCTCTCATCCCCCTCTCCCCCACTGCTCTCATCCCCCTCTCTCATCCTTCTCTCTCAGCCCACTGGACAGTTGACAGAGCTTGGAGGTCTGTCTCGACCAGGGAAAACCCCTCTCAGCCCTCTCTCTCAGGGCTGTTTATCATCCCTCTCTTTCTCTCATCCTTCTCTCTCATCCCTCTCTCTGAGCCCCTCTCTCTCATCTCTCTCTCTCTTCCCTCTCTCTCATCCCTCCCTCCCTCTTATCTCTCTCTTCCCTCTCTTCTCTCTCTCTCTTCCCTCTGTATTCCCTCTCTCTCTTCCCTCTCTCATCCCTCTCTCTTCCCTCTCTCTCGTCTCACTCTCTCTTTCCTCTCTCTCTTCCCTCTCTCTCTTCTCTCTCTCCTCTCTCTCTCTTTTCTTTCTCTCTTTTCTCTCTTCCCTTTCTCTCATCCATCCCTCTTCTCTCTCTCTCTTTTCTCTCTTTCTTCCCTCTCTTTCATCCCTCTCATCCCTCTCTCTCATCCCTCTCTCTGAGCCCTTTGATTTAGTCATCTTAAAAGGGAGAGAAGTAGCCTGGAGGAGAGCCCTAGTCTGCCTCCACACTGGACTTGGAAAAAAGTATTTTCTCTCAGTAATGGATCCCAGCTTTCTGCAGTACTTAGAAACAGCCACACCGGCCAACGGAATGAAATATTGCAAAATGATTACCTCTAATATCAATTACACACACACACACACACACCATACCAGACGCTGGCCTGCTGTGTTAGGTTAACAGTAGAGCGTGACAGCCGGATGCCCTTGCAGATTATCGTTAGTGAGGCCATATTTAACTGTGCTATATGGTGTTAATAATGGGAAAAATATATTAAACTGTACTTGTTCCAACAAGAGGGACTCGCTAAGCTTCGCCTGGTCCTAGATCTGTTTGGGCTGTCTTGACGACTGTAGAAGTTGCTGAAGCAGCAGTATAAGAGAGCAGCAGAGATGTCAGTGATAAATCATAGAAGGTCTGATTTCCAACATCTCGGGTGTGTCCAAAATGCCTCTCTATTTTCTATACACTCTTAAAAAAAAGTGTTATCTAGAACCTAAACGTTTTTTGGGGCTGTCCCCATAGGAGAACCCTTTGAAGAACCCTTTTAGGTTCCAGGTAGAACCCTTTCGGGATCTAGGTAGAACCCTTTTGGTTTCCAGGACCCTTTCCACAGAGGGCTCTACATGGAACCCAAAGGGGGTTCTCTCTGGGAATAGCCGGGGGAACCCTTTTTGAACCCCTTTATTCTAAAATAACACAGACCTCCTCTCAGACAGCAGTTAGTCATACTCAGACAGACAGTCTGTGAACGTCAATGTGAATTAGTCAGGTGCTATCTGGTCCTGTAGACTTCTGTAGACATCGGCTCAGATCTCTGTCTGTCTCACCTTTACATGTCCCATTACAACCATTACTCACAGATAGTTCAATATCTATGGCCTGTACACCGCCGATGGGGGAAAAACAACTGCACATCTGCTGAATACTTGACCTATCTTTTCCTCTCAACCTCACATGCACATCCGCAACCATCACTCAGCCACATAGCTTAAAACCTCAGCCATGAGAACCGTCCCTGTGCCATAGCTCAGAGGACTGAGCATCGCGCCTCGGCTCCGAGCATCACTCATCCCCTCCCAGTGCTGGGCAACTTTTTTTCTTTTTTTTAAAAATGTGTGAGCACTGAGGAAGGTATACATCCACGTTCTCAGGAGCTTTTCAAATGTCCGAAATTGAAGTATATTTCTAGTGATCAGACTGGCCCATGACTCCGGCTTCAGTATGGAAAAGGTACTTAGATTTACACTGGTCCTCATAGACAGACACGCAGACACTCACACTGTGATGTGTTTCATCACTCATTTGCAGCTTTATAATTAACTATAACAATACCCACTCCCGAGACACAGTCTCCCAGTTCCACAAAAAACCTAAAGGCAAAACTCATTTTGAACAAGACAAATCACACAAATAGAGAGGACTTGACAGTCAACTACACATGATGAATTTTCCTAAACAATCCAAGTAATGATAAAGTATGGAATTTTACTCACAAAGCCACTTTTCCTAATAGGAGTCTAACTGTTCATTTCTGATCACACACAGCCAAAACAGCTAGCCTAGCGCTACTAAGCCAAGCTACATGGCAAAGCGTTTAGCGCTGAGCCAGACTACAGAGCTAGATCTGTTAGCAGAACGCTAAAGCTAGGTTTGAGGCAAGTCTGCTGAGCCTAGCTATGGGGTAGAGATTAGATGAGATAGTTTAATGGTCACATGTACAGGGTTGCAGTTGTTGTTACAGGGTACAGTTTAATTGTTGATCTCTGAGCTCCAACAATATGAAATGAAATAAAACAATAAAACAATTATGAAAACAGATATAAGAATACGCAATGATAAATGTCTGTTGACGGGGGGGGGGGGGGGGAATGTCCATTGGGGGAGCAGCGGGAACAACTATTTTTATCACCAGTCATTACTCAATTACCCCAGACACCTCACCCTGAATATCTCTAGTGTGTAATTCAGAGTAGTAAGCAGATTCCCAGACACTTCACCCTGAATATCTCTAGTGTGTAATTCAGAGTAGTAAGCAGATTCCCAGACACCTCACCCTGAATATCTCTAGTGTGTAATTCAGAGCAGTAAGCAGGATCCCACACAGAACCTTATGACCTCCAACCTCAGAGAGACCACAGGGTAGACATGTTAGCGCTAAAGCTAGTCTTGTGGAAAGTCTGTTGACTCAATTTAGCTAGTGTCTGCTAGTGCAGAGTTGATCCCATCTGCTCATTGTAGAATCAGTGTAGTATCATGACAGTATCAGTGTGTTTATACAGCCACGAGTCAATCAGTCTAGTATCATAACAGTATCAGTGTGTTTAAACAGCCACAAGTCAATCAGTCTAGTATCATAACAGTATCAGTGTGTTTATACAGCCACAAGTCAATCAGTCTAGTATCATAACAGTATCAGTGTGTTTTTACAGCCACAAGTCAATCAGTCTAGTATCATAACAGTATCAGTGTGTTTATACAGCCACAAGTCAATCAGTCTAGTATCATAACAGTATCAGTGTGTTTAAACAGCCACAAGTCAATCAGTCTAGTATCATAACAGTATCAGTGTGTTTATACAGCCACAAGTCAATCAGTCTAGTATCATAACAGTATCAGTGTGTTTAAACAGCCACAAGTCAATCAGTCTAGTATCATAACAGTATCAGTGTGTTTAAACAGCCACGAGTCAATCAGTCTAGTATCATAACAGTATCAGTGTGTTTATACTTCAGCTCAAATCCCTGAGTCTCCCGTTACTGATGGTTTCCGTCATATGTTAGAGCATGTGTGTGTGTGCGTTGTATGTTGTGTGTGTGTGTGTGCGTTTGCATGTTTGTGTGTGTGTGCGTTGTATGTTGTGTGTGTGTGTGCATTGTATGTTGTGTGTGTGTGTGTGTGTGCGTTGTATGTTGTGTGTGTGTGTGCATTTGCATGTTTGTGTGTGTGTGCATGCGTGGTATTTTATCACCCGTCATTACACAATTACCCCAGACACCTCACCCTGAATATCTCTAGTGTGTAGTTCAGAGTAGTAAGCAGATTCCCAGACACCTCACCCTGAATATCTCTAGTGTGTAATTCAGAGTAGTAAGCAGATTCCCAGACACCTCACCCTGAATATCTCTAGTGTGTAATTCAGAGTAGTAAGCAGATTCCCAGACACCTCACCCTGAATATCTCTAGTGTGTAATTCAGAGTAGTAAGCAGATTCCCAGACACCTCACCCTGAATATCTCTAGTGTGTAATTCAGAGTAGTAAGCAGATTCCCAGAAAGGACCTTATTACCTCCAACCTCAGAAAGATCACACACACACCCCTCATACACACATATTCTATGACACACACACACACACACACACACACACACACACACACACACACACACCCCTCATACACACATAATCTAGGATACAGACACCCACACACATACACACCCCTCATACACAATAAACCATACATTTACAAAGAATCTGAGATGTATACACACACAACCCATATACAGTACCAGTCAAAAGTTTGGACACCTACTCATTCAATGGCTTTTCTTTATTTGTACAATGTTCTATATTGTAGAATAATAGTGAAGACATCAAAACGATGAAATAACAATATGGAATCATAGAGTAACCAAACACAGATTAAACAAATAAAAATATGTTTTTTATTTGAGATTCTTTGCCTTGATGACAGCTCTCCAAACTCTTGGCCTTCTCTCAACCAGCTTCATCTTGAATGCTTTTCCAACAGTCTTGAAGGCGTTCCCACATATGCTGAGCACTTGTTGGCTGCTTTTCCTTCCCTCTGCGGTCCAACTCATCCCAAACCATCTCAATTGAGTTGAGGTCGGGTGATTGTGGAGGCCAAGTCATCTGATGTAGCACTCCATCACTCTCCTTCTTGGTCAAATAGCCCTTACACAGCCTGGAGGTGTGTGGGTCATTGTCCTGTTGAAAAACAAATGATAGTCCCACTCAGCGTAAACCAGATGTGATAGCGTATCGCTGCAGAATGCTGTGGTAGCCATGCTGGTTAAGTGTGCCTGGCATTCTAAATAAATCACTGACAGTGTCCCCAGCAAAGCACCCCCACACCATCACACCTCCTCCATGCTTCACGGTTGCGACCACACATGCACATCCGTTTACCTACTCTGCATCTCACAAAGACATGGCGGTTGGAACCCAAA
Source organism: Oncorhynchus clarkii lewisi (assembly GCF_045791955.1). NCBI lineage: Eukaryota > Metazoa > Chordata > Actinopteri > Salmoniformes > Salmonidae > Oncorhynchus > Oncorhynchus clarkii. The sequence continues at coordinate 17,709,905 of NC_092155.1, forward strand.
ATCTCCCATTTGGACGTATCAAACCAAAGGACAGATTTCCACCGGTCTAATGTCCATTGCTTGTGTTTCTTGGCTCAAGCAAGTCTCCTCTTCTTATCAGTGTCCTTTAGTAGTGGTGTCTTTGTTGCATTTCGACCATGAAGAACTGATTCACGCAGTTCTCCTGATTCTCCTCTGAACAGTTGATGTTGAGATGTGGCTCCAGGTCATCTACAAGTCCATGCTAGATAAAGCTCCGCCTTATCTCAGTTCACTGGTCACGATGGCAACACCCATCCGTAGCACGCGCTCCAGCAGCTGTATCTCACTGATCATCCCTAAAGCCAACACCTCATTCGGCCGCCTTTCGTTCCAGTTCTCTGCTGACTGTGACTGGAACGAATTGCAAAAATCGCTGAAGTTGGAGACTTTTATCTCCATCACCAACTTCAAACATCTGCTATCTGAGCAGCTAACCGATCACTGCAGCTGTACATAGTCTATCGGTAAATAGCCCACCCATTTTTACCTACCTCATCCCCATACTGTTTTTATTTATTTACTTTTCTGCTCTTTTGCACACCAATATCTCTGTACATCAGCATGACCATCTGATCATTTATCACTCCAGTGTTAATCTGCAAAATGTTAATTATTCACCTACCTCCTCATGCCTTTTGCACACAATGTATATAGACTCCCCTTTTTTTCTACTGTGTTATTGACTTGTTAATTGTTTACTCCATGTGTAACTCTGTGTTGTCTGTTCACACTGCTATGCTTTATCTTGGCCAGGTCGCAGTTGCAAATTAGAACTTGTTCTCAACTAGCCTACCTGGTTAAATAAAGGTGAAATAAAAAAATAAAAAAATAAAAAACTTGAACTCTGTGAAGCATTTATTTGGGATGCAATTTCTGAGACTGGTAACTCTAATGAACTTATCCTCTGCAACAGAGATAACTCTGGGTCTTCCTTTCCTGTGACGGTCCTCATGAGAGCCAGTTTCATTATAGAGCTTGATGGTTTTTGTGACTGCACAAAGTTCTTGAAATGTTCCACATTGACTGACCTTCATGTCTTAAAGTAATGATGGACAGTCGTTTCTCTTTGCTTTTTTGAGCTGTTCTTGCCATAACATGGACTTGGTCTTTTACCAAATAGGGCTATGTTCTGTATACCACCCCTACCTTGTCACAACACAACTGATTGGCTCAAACGCATTAAGAAAGAAATTCCACAAATGAACTTTTAACAAGGCACACCTGTTAATTAAAATGCATTCCAGGTAACTACCTCATGAAGCTGGTTGAGAGCAAAAGCTGCAAAGCTGTCATCAAGGCAAAGGGTGGCTACTTTGAAGAATCTCAAATATAAAACATATCTTGATTGTTTAACTTTTTCAGTTACTACATGATTCCATATGTGCTATTTCAAAGTTTGATGTCTTCACTATTATTCTACAATGTAGAAAATAGTAAAAAATAAAGAAAAACCCTGGAATGGGTAACTTTTGACTGGTACTGTACATGCAAAAAAAGACAATCTGGTATAGACACACACACACACACACACACACCACACTAAATCACTCACCGCTGCCCTTTGGAAGGCTCCTTTAGTGTAGGTCCCTCCTCCCCTGTACGGAATCTCCTGGTTAAATAGAGAACACTTGTGCTGATGCGACTTGGGCGCTGTGACATGATCTATCCGGGTCACCACGTGGGTCTTGGACGAGAACGTAACCAGGGCGACCCTCGTGTCCTCAGGGGCCACGGGGAAGTCCGAGAGGAGCTTCCGCACGAAGCGCAGCTCGCTCAGGAAGTTGTTGGCCCCCACGCTGGATGACTCGTCCACCAGGAACACCAGGTCCAGACGTCCACTCTTCTCCCGTAGCGTGCGCACATTCTTCTTGAAGGCTTGGCCCAGGCGCTCCACCTTGGACTCGGCACTCTCAGAGAGGGTGAGGTTGAGGAGGGCCGGGGAGGCTAGGGGTCCGGAGTGGAGTGAGCCGAGCTGGTGCAGCTGTTGGAGGTGTTCACGAGCCGGCCAGGATGAAGTTCTACTAACCAGGAAGCTCCACAGAAGCAAGAGAGAGGCCCAATACGCTCCTGTATTCATTATAGTAGACATACTGTCCTGTACTGTCCTGTACTGTCCTGTACTGTCCTGTACTCTCCTGTACTGTCCTGTAGACCGTGTCAGCAGAGGAAAGAGTTATTTTAAAACAATAGGGGTGATGACAAGTCTTTGATGATTGTGATGTTCTCCTATGTTCCCATTTGTCTCCAGTGGGGACGCCAGAAAACAAGAATTTCTCCTAAAGCACTTCCAAAAAGCACTTCCAAAAAAAGAAGAGCAGCCGTAATGATGACGAAATACTCCTGTTGCTCCGTCTGTCTGCCTCTCTCTTCTCTGTTGGAATGAGCTGGTCTGTCTGTCCTCTTCTCTGTTGGAATGAGTCCTGGTCTGGTCCGTCTGACAGTGAGGGTGTCTGAGTGGAGAGGCGTTTGGTTGAGCAGGTCCGGTGAGGTGTCTGTCTGACTGTCTGTCTGTCTGTCTGTCTGTCTGCCTGCCTGTCTTGTCCGTCTGTCCCACCAGGAGAAGGCTATAGCATATTCTCTCTCTCTCCCTCTCTCTTCTCTACGTTCAGGCTCCTGTGTGTGTCATGCTCCTGCACCCAGCCAGGCACCAAATGCCTCTTCCCCCTCTCTAAAAATCATTTAAAAGAATGAAAAAAACTTCTGATTGAGAGAGTGAGAGTGAGAAAGAGAGCAAGAGAGAGAAAGACAGGGAGAGAAACGGCGAGGGAGGCAGAGGGAAAAGGGGGCAGTCACAGCTGTGAAGTCATTTTTTTTATCTTCTTCTCTGCTCTCTCTCTCCCTCTCTCCCTCCCTCCCTCTCTCCATCTTTCCCTCAATCTCTCCCTCCCTCTCTCCTTCCCTCCCTCTCTCCATCTCTCCCTCTCTCCATCTCTCCCTCCCTCTCTCCCTCCCTCTCTCCATCTTTCCCTCCCTCTCTCCCTCTCTCTCTCTCTCTCCTACTCTCTCTCGCTCCCTCCCTCTTTCTCCCTCTCCCTCTCTCACTCTCTCCCTCTCTCACTCTCTCCCTCTCTCTCTCTCTCTTTCTCTCTCCCTCCCTCTCCCCCCCCCCCCCCCCCCCCTCTCTCCCCCTCGCCACTGAACATGCTCTCTCTCTCTCTCTCTCTCTCTCTCTCTGTCTCTCAATTAAATTATCTCTCTCTCTCTCGCTCTCTCTATTTCAGTGGAGCGTCTTGCCTGTCAGAAAACATCAGCACCAGGCAACTGTGATCAGGTCCATATGTCTAGCAGGAGGACGCCACTGAACATGCACTCTCTCTTTCTCTCTCTCTCTCGCTCTCTCTCTCTCTCTCTCTCTCTCTCTCTCTGTCACACACACACAGTCACACCACCGCGCACAGCAGATACCAGCAGGTCCATCTGAATTGCAAATACTGAGAGAGAGAGAGAGAGAGAGAGAGAGAGAGAGAGAGAGAGAGAGAGAGAGAGAGAGAGAGAGAGAGAGAGAGTTTCCTGTTCATATTTTATTGTTTATTTGCTTTTGTTAGTTATCTATTTCACTTGCTTTGGCAATGTAAACATATGTTTCCCAAGCCAATTAATGCCCAGTCAATTTTACACTCACACAAGTTCCAAAAGAATAAAGACATTTCAATGGTCATATTCTGTATATTTACATTGCTGTAGCGATGTGCAAAAGGGAAATATATTCCACTTGCTTCAGGTGCAGGACATGTGCATCGTAACAAAGCTTTGGGAGCTCGTCACAGTGGAGGACATTGCTTCATTTAATCAGAGGTAGAGTCAACAGAGAGACACCGAAACACTTAGAGTGCAGAAAAAGTCACACGCACGCGCGCGCACACACACACACACACACACACACACACACACACGCACACACACAGCGAGAGAAACAGACACAGAGAGACACACACACACACACACACACACACACACACACACACACACAGCGAGGGAAACAGACACAGAGAGACACCGAAACACTTAGAGTGCAGAAAAAGTCACACGCACGCGCACGCGCGCACACACACACACACAGCGAGAGAAACAGACACAGAGAGACACACATACACACATTCTGATGAGCACAGCTGTGGCTTCCTGCTTTTGGCACCACACACAGACCCTTCCACAGACCCTCATGGTGACCCCTGGGACTGTTTGGAGGGTTGGGGAGGGGGGGGGTAAAGTGTGTAGAGTGATGGGAGACGGCGTGGAAGGGAACAGGGGGTTTGTGCAAAGACCCTCACAGTTGGTGGTCTGAGAGAAGATCCAGCTTGAAATCAGTAAAGACCTAGTTTATATGATCGGGCTTACTGTCAGAACAAGGACTCCAGCCACCCAAGCCAAAAATTGTTCACTCTGATACCGTCCGGCAAACGATACCGGAGCATCAGCTACTGGACCAACAGGCTCCGAGACAGCTCCTGCCCCCAAGCTACAAGACTGCTAAATAGCCAGACTGCTAAATAGTAAAATAATGGTACCCAAACTATCTGCACTGACTCTATTTTGCACTGATCCAACGTACACTCACTAGACTATATATACACACTCACTAGACTATATATACACACTCACTAGACTATATATACACACTCACTAGACTATATATACACACTCACTAGACAATATATACACACTCACTAGACTATATATACACACTCACTAGACTATATATACACACTCACTAGACTATATATACACACTCACTAGACTATATATACACACTCACTAGACTATATATACACACTCACTAGACTATATATACACACTCACTAGACTACATATACACTCTCACTAGACAATATATACACACTCACTAGACTACATATACACTCTCACTAGACAATATATACACACTCACTAGACTACATATACACTCTCACTAGACAATATATGCACACTCACTAGACTACATATACACACTCACTAGACTATATATACACACTCACTAGACAATATATACACACTCACTAGACTACATATACACACTCACTAGACTACATATACACTCTCACTAGACAATATATACACACTCCCTAGACTACATATACACTCTCACTAGACAATATATACACACTCACTAGACTATATATACACACTCACTAGACTATATATACACACTAACTAGACTATATATACACACTCACTAGACTATATATACACACTCACTAGACTATATATACACACTCACTAGACTACATATACACACTCACTAGACTACATATACACTCTCACTAGACTACATATACACACTCACTAGACTATATATACACACTCACTAGACAATATATACACACTCAATAAACTATATATACACACTCACTAGACTATATATACACACTACATACACTCACTAGACTATATATACACACTCACCAGACTATATATACACACTCACTAGACTATCTATACACACTCAATAGACTACATATACACACTCTCTAGACTATATAGACACACTCACTAGACTTTATGTACTCACATATATACACACACTCACTAGACTATATATACACACTCACTAGACTATATACACACACTCACTAGACTATATACACACTCACTAGACTATATACACACTCACTAGACTACATATACACACTCACTAGACTACATATATACACACTCACTAGACTATATACACACACTCACTAGACTACATATACACACTCACTAGACTATATACACACTCTCACTAGACTACATATACACACTCACTAGACTACATATATACACACTCACTAGACTATATACACACACTCACTAGACTATATACACACTCACTAGACTATATACACACTCACTAGACTATATACACACTCACTAGACTATATATACACACTCACTAGACTATATACACACTCACTAGACTATATATACACACTCACTAGACTATATACACACTCACTAGACTATATACACACTCACTAGACTATATACACACTCACTAGACTATATACACACTCACTAGACTATATACACACTCACTAGACTATATACACACTCACTAGACTATATACACACTCACTAGACTATATATACACACTCACTAGACTATATACACACTCACTAGACTATATATACACACTCACTAGACTATATATACACACTCACTAGACTACATATACACTCTCACTAGACTATATACACACTCACTAGACTACATATACACACTCACTAGACTATATACACACTCACTAGACAATATATACACACACTCACTAGACTATATACACACTCACTAGACTATATATACACACACTCACTAGACTATATACACACTCACTAGACTACATATACACACTCACTAGACTATATATACACACTCACTAGACTACATATACACACTCTCTAGACTATATACACACTCACTAGACTATATACACACTCACTAGACTACATATACACACTCACTAGACTATATACACACTCACTAGACTATATACACACTCACTAGACTACATATACACACTTACTAGACTATATATACACACTCACTAGACTATATACACACTCACTAGACTATATATACACACTCACTAGACTATATACACACTCACTAGACTATATACACACTCACTAGACTATATACACACTCACTAGACTATATACACACTCACTAGACTATATACACACTCACTAGACTATATATACACACTCACTAGACTATATACACACTCACTAGACTATATATACACACTCACTAGACTATATATACACACTCACTAGACTACATATACACTCTCACTAGACTATATACACACTCACTAGACTACATATACACACTCACTAGACTATATACACACTCACTAGACAATATATACACACACTCACTAGACTATATACACACTCACTAGACTATATATACACACACTCACTAGACTATATACACACTCACTAGACTACATATACACACTCACTAGACTATATACACACACACACTCACACACACTTTGCACTGTCACTCCCACACAAATCCCTCACACATTCAAAAAATATATGCACACACATGCCAACACAACACAAACAAATAAACAAACACACACACACTTTTGCACTCATCATTTGCTGCTGCTACAGTGTTTTTCATTTATTATTATCCTTCCTGATGCCTTTACTCTGCCTTCATATCTACCTCAAATACCTCTGCACATTGATCTGATACTGTTACTCCCCGTATATAGCTTAATTCTTGTGTATTTAACTTCATTCCTCTTGTGTTAGTTACTGTTTTTTTTTTTATATATTTTTTTTTAAACTCTGCATCGTTGTGAAAGGATCGTAAGCAAGCATTTGACTTAATATTACTATGCCACCTTGTGGACAAAGACTATGAAATGGCGACAGGCATGCCTGTATTACACACACATGAACACACACACACATATATACACACACATACACACACACATACTCTCTGTCTCTCTCTCTCTGTGTATCCCAGAGAGCCTGTCTGAGGGCCTGAGAATAGGCCTTCCTGTAGTTAGAGCTCTGTGGTGCAACACACACACACACAGACACACACACACACACAGACACACACACACAGCACTGCTGCTCCACTCTGTAAATAAACTCCTCAGTCAGTCTTGACCAAAAACACAGCCTGTCCATAGTCACCAGGCAGACTGTGGAGCACAGAGGGCAACGAGCTGTGCAAGGTAGAGGTCCTACACACACACACACACACACACACACACACACACACACACACACACACACACACACACACACACACACACACACACACACACACACACACACACACACACACACACACACACCTGTGACACACAAGGACACACACACAAATACTAGCACATACAGTACATGCATATACATACACACCCACACCCAACATCTACATGCATTCACACACAAAAAACATAAATATACACACACACGTTGACACAGATCGCTAACTGCATCCGCACCTGTCCTTCTTATCTCCCACGGCAACTGAAGACTGGCAGGGCAGATGCAAGTAACAACACATTCCTCACATAGCTATCCAAAGAAAGAAGAGAAGAGAGAAGAGGAAGAAGAGGAAGAAGAGGAAGATAAAACACAAGAGAACAGTAGTAGTATAGCATAAAATAGGATTATTCACATTAAGAGAAACATATAACACCCACTGTCTTCTCTCACAATATAGGATATACACAGTTTTACACAGTAAACACAGTTGAAAAACACTTCCTAGTAAGATGGTTTAGCAGTACTAAATTAAATCTTACCAGTAGTGGGAATGAGAGTACCAGAAATACTCACTGCATAGTTCTCACACAGCCAACACCCCTCCACACCAACTGGATCATTTTAAAATCAACCAAACACCATGAAGAACAAGAGAGAGGATGAGCACGAGATTCAACCGCATCAACAAGATAATTAAAGGCTTTCATTTTCCTTGTTTAACTAACCCAGTGCCATGTTAGTTTTATATAGCAGTTTAAAATAGTGAGGACACACACTGAGACCTGGGAATGAATGACATAAACATGTGTATGCTACCACACCTCACAACAGCCTCTTTGTATAAACCTGTGTTTGAGTTATTTGGGTCACAATGAACGATATTGTAAATGAATGATGTGATTGGGGCAAGAGTCAGTGTGTTTCAATTCCCCATGAAGATTGTGTGCCTACTTTGGACCGTGAAAATACAAAGACTTGTGTCACACTGCTCCCTACGGGCCAAATCGTGTTATTTCAGTTGTATTCACTGGACTTTCTGAATGAAAACTGGTAGAACTGTACATTTTTAATACGAGAGATCTCAGTTTGATAAAAATATATATTTTTTTAATGACAGAGCATGCGCGGGTGTACAAGCAAATGTCGGTGGGAACGCTTCGTAGTAAATAAAATCAAATGTATTTATATAGCCCTTCGTACATCAGCTGATATCTCAAAGTGCTGTACAGAAACCCAGCCTAAAACCCCAAACAGCAAGCAATGCAGGTGTAGAAGCACGGTGGCTAGGAAAAACTCCCTAGAAAGGCCAAAACCTAGGAAGAAACCTAGAGAGGAACCAGGCTATGAGGGGTGTCCAGTCCTCTTCTGGCTGTGCCGGTTGGAGATTATAACAGAACATGGCCAAGATGTTCAAATGTTCATAAATGACCAGCATGGTCAAATAATAATAATCACAGTAGTTTTCCAGGGTGCAACCTCAGGAGTAAATGTCAGTTGGCTTTTCATAGCCGATCATTAAGAGTATCTCTACCACTCCTGCTGTCTCTAGAGAGTTGAAAACAGCATGTCTGGGACAGGTAGCACGTCTGGTAAACAGGTCAGGGTTCCATAGCCGCAGGCAGAACAGTTGAAACTGGAGCAGCAGCACGGCCAGGTGGACTGGGAACAGCAAGGAGTCCTCATGCCTCTTGACACACAAACTACTGCAGCATAAATACTGGAGGCTGAGACAGGAGGGGTCAGGAGACACTGTGGCCCCATCCGATGACCCCGGACAGGGCCAAACAGGAAGGATATAACCCCACCCACTTTGCCAAAGCACAGCCCCAACACCACTAGAGGTACAGTGCCTTGCAAAAGTATTCGGCCCCCTTGAACTTTGCGACCTTTTGCCACATTTCAGGCTTCAAACATAAAGATATAAAACTGTATTTTTTTGTGAAGAATCAACAACAAGTGGGACACAATCATGAAGTGGAACGACATTTATTGGATATTTCAAACTTTTAAAAAAAATCAAAAACTGAAAAATTGGGCGTGCAAAATTATTCAGCCCCCTTAAGTTAATACTTTGTAGCGCCACCTTTTGCTGCGATTACAGCTGTAAGTCGCTTGGGGTATGTCTCTATCAGTTTTGCACATAGAGACACTGAAATTTTTTCCCATTCCTCCTTGCAAAACAGCTCGAGCTCAGTGAGGTTGGATGGAGAGCATTTGTGAACAGCAGTTTCAGTTCTTTCCACAGATTCTCGATTGGATTCAGGTCTGGACTTTGACTTGGCCATTCTAACACCTGGATATGTTTATTTTTGAACCATTCCATTGTAGATGTTGCTTTATGTTTTGGATCATTGTCTTGTTGGAAGACAAATCTCCGTCCCAGTCTCAGGTCTTTTGCAGACTCCATCAGGTTTTCTTCCAGAATGGTCCTGTATTTGGCTCCATCCATCTTCCCATCAATTTTAACCATCTTCCCTGTCCCTGCTGAAGAAAAGCAGGCCCAAACCATGATGCTGCCACCACCATGTTTGACAGTGGGGATGGTGTGTTCAGGGTGATGAGCTGTGTTGCTTTTACGCCAAACATAACGTTTTGCATTGTTGCCAAAAAGTTCAATTTTGGTTTCATCTGACCAGAGCACCTTCTTCCACATGTTTGGTGTGTCTCCCAGGTGGCTTGTGGCAAACTTTAAACAACACTTTTTATGGATATCTTTAAGAAATGGCTTTCTTCTTGCCACTCTTCCATAAAGGCCAGATTTGTGCAATATACGACTGATTGTTGTCCTATGGACAGAGTCTCCCACCTCAGCTGTAGATCTCTGCAGTTCATCCAGAGTGATCATGGGCCTCTTGGCTGCATCTCTGATCAGTCTTCTCCTTGTATGAGCTGAAAGTTTAGAGGGACGGCCAGGTCTTGGTAGATTTGCAGTGGTCTGATACTTCTTCCATTTCAATATTATCGCTTGCACAGTGCTCCTTGGGATGTTTAAAGCTTGGGAAATCTTTTTGTATCCAAATCCGGCTTTAAACTTCTTCACAACAGTATCTCGGACCTGCCTGGTGTGTTCCTTGTTCTTCATGATGCTCTCTGCGCTTTTAACGGACCTCTGAGACTATCACAGTGCAGGTGCATTTATACGGAGACTTGATTACACACAGGTGGATCGTATTTATCATCATTAGTCATTTAGGTCAACATTGGATCATTCAGAGATCCTCACTGAACTTCTGGAGAGAGTTTGCTGCACTGAAAGTAAAGGGGCTGAATAATTTTGCACGCCCAATTTTTCAGTTTTTGATTTGTTAAAAAAGTTTGAAATATACAATAAATGTCGTTCCACTTGATGATTGTGCACCACTTGTTGTTGATTCTTCACAAAAAAATACAGTTTTATATCTTTATGTTTGAAGCCTGAAATGTGGCAAAAGGTCGCAAAGTTCAAGGGGGCCGAATACTTTTGCAAGACACTGTATATCTTCAACCACCAACTTACCATCCTGAGACAAGGCCGAGTATAGCCCACAAAGAACTCCGCCACGGCACAACCCAAGGGAGGGCGCCAACCCAGACTGGAGTAGACGTGTACGAGTGGAGCTCCGAGAAGCGGCTACAAACACAGGCTAAACCCAAAGTAAGCACTCGACATATAGCTAGGTCTACTCGTTTTGCTAGATCGCGCAAGATCGGGGCTCCCAAGGTCGAAACCCATCCTCCCGTAAATGCTACACTACTTTTGTAGAAAATTATTATTCATCTTGCCTAAAACATGTTTTTTCCTTGATCTGGTAATGCAGATTAGGCTGTAGATATACCATTCAAGCTTTCACAGACTTTCAATGACTTCAAGTTTTCAAAAACTCCTATGTAATGGAGTCAGAAGGGCTGCCTACTCCTCTGAAATGTCATAATTTTATAAAGAACACACAAGGAAAAATGCTCTCATGGTGAGGGTAATAAAGGCATGCCTGTCGCCATCACACAGTCTTTGTCCACAAGGTGGCATAGCCATATTAAGTCACTGTCTAAAAAGTCAACTAGGTAACAAACAGGGAGGGCAGCATAGGTGAAACCGTGTCACTTTGAAAGAAAAGCCCATCTTGGGAGTCTTACAGCTCCTCCAAAACAGCTGTCTCTTCTTTACCCATGTAATAATGCCAACTCCTAGCCAATGAAAGTTTCTTAGTCATCACAGGTGTGTGTGTGTGTGTGTGTGTGTGTGTGTGTGTGTGTGTGTGTGTGTGTGTGTGTGTGTGTGTGTGTGTGTGTGTGTGTGTGTGTGTGTGTGTGTGTATGTTTGTGCATGCGTGTGTGTGTGTAACGCACGTGTGTATGTGTATGTGTGTGTGTAACGCACGTGTGTGTGTGCGCGTGTGCGTGTGTGTGTGCGTGTGTAACACACGTGTGTGTGTGTGTGTGTGTGTGTGTGTGTGTGTGTGTGTGTGTGTGTGTGTGTGTGTGTGTGTGTGTGTGTGTGTGTGTGTGTGTGTGTGTGTGTGTGTGTGTGTGTGTGTGTGCATGGGGGTTGACAGACAGACATAAGGGAGGTAAGAGTAGCTAAATGAATGAGGGGCAGTGACAGAGAGGAACGGTGCCACAGACAAGCACATACCACATACGACTTCACCTTTAACCCTGCTGACTGAGACACACCACACATGTATTCAGCTGCTGGCAAAGCTTTGGTTAAAACTGACCTTTTCACTTCAGTAATAAATACTATGCTGTCTAATACTATGCTGGTCTAAGTGTTAATTTGATCATGTCGAGGAGAAGAGGGTGAAACCTAAAACACATGAGTCTTGATACACAGGCCTACAGTACATATGTAAGAGAAAGGGAGGTCTATAGCTTTGTTGGTAGAGAATGGCGCTTGCAATGTAACCTTTATTTAACTAGGCAAATCAGTTAAGAATAAATTCTTATTTACAATGACGGCCTTCACCGGCCAAACCCAGGTTTCTGGGTTCGATTCCCAGGACCACCCAATGTGTAGACTGTATGCACGCATGACTGTTAGTAGCTTTGGATAAAAAGGTCTGCTAGATGGCATGGTAATATTACTATAGGGAGATGGGCTTCCAGTGTGTCTGTCTGTATGTTGCTGAGTGTGCTGAAGGTGGTCCAACAGCGTCCTGCTACAATGTCCTAGACATGTGTCGTGCTGCATGTGGTTTTGATGTGGAGTTGATAACCGTGAGATTGTGTGGTGTGTTGTAGTACTCTGTTGATAATCTTGAGGAGGATACGGTGTGGTGACCAAAACAAATGACTCCTAATACTTAGGCCCAGAGCCTTACATTGACAAATATAAGTCTCTGTATAGGCCTACGTATGTGAGAGACCGCCTCAATGTTGCTGAGTGTGCTGAGGGCGGTTAAAGTGGTAGCCTATATGTGGTGTATGTTCTCATCGGTATATTAATAGACTAGGAGATTTCATAAGGCCAGCCGCACCATGAGTACGACAGGCTATAACATGACCTCATTGTCATATAGAATGCTATAAGATGATGTCATTGTCATATAGAATGCTATAACAGGATGTTATTGTCATATAGAATGCTATAACATGAAATCATTGTCATATAGAATGCTATAACATGATGTCATTGTCATTTAGAATGCCATAACATGACATCATTGTCATATAGAGTGCTATAACATGACATTATTGTCATTTATAATGCTATAAAGGGACGTCATTGTCATATAGAATGCTTGCTTCCATGCATACGAACAGCTTTATAAATATGAAATGTGGATACATACTGTTGTAAATACGTAGTATTTATTTCCACACAAACGCGCACACATGCATACACAAAACACACAGGTATGCTCACATACGTGAGCTTACACACAGGTGAATGCATGGAGAGCTGCATCGTGGGAAGTGTCCACACAGATGCATAGTGTAACATTTCACAGAGAAATGTCATTTTTTTCTGCAGTGCTCCTACACATACAGGAGCACGTACACACACACACACACATACACACACACACACGTACTCACTCACACACACACGTACTTACACACATGTACTCACACACACTCACACTCAAACTCAATCATTGTGAAGCATCAAAACATTCACATTCCCCTGACATTATACTGTAGGTAGCCTACTCACACAAAATGTATCTGCCCTCTCCCCTGCTCACACATCCACACACACACACACAAACACACTCCCACATTTTACCACGTTCTGTAGTGTAACTCTCCATTTTCCACTTTTTCTCTCACTTTTTGTCAGTTTGCTGGCTAAGAAATCCCCATGCTGGTGCTAAAGTCACACTGTGTCAGGAGGAGAGAGAGAGAGAGAGAGAGAGAGAGAGAGAGAGAGGGGTAAAGGAAGAGAGAGAAAAGTAAAGGAAGAGAGAGAGAGAGAGAGAGAGAGAGAGAGAGAGAGAGAGAGAGAGAGAGAGAGAGAGAGAGAGTGAAGTAAAGGAAGAGAGAGAGAAGGGGTGAGTGGGGCAGGCATAGAGATGAAGGGGCCCTGGCAGAATGCAGTGGTAACTGGATTGAGCCAGACCTCCTTAAAACAATCACGTCAACCGGTTTAATGCAGGGGAAGGGAGGGGGTACAGTACACCTCCCCATCTGCATACAGTGCCTTCAGAAAGTATTCAGACCGTTGACCTTGTCCACGTTGTGTTACATTACAGCCCTATTCTAAAATGGATTAAATAAAACATTTTCCTACACACTAGACTCCATAATGACAAAGTAAAAATAGCTTTTTAGATATTTTTGCAAATGTATTGAAAATAAAAAACAGAAACACCTTATTAAACATAAGTATTCAGACCCTTTGCTATGAGACTCAAAACTGAGCTCAGGTGCATCCTGTTTCCATTGATCCTCCTTGAGATGTTTCTACAACTCGATTGGAGTCCACTTGTGGTAATTTCAATTGATTGGACATGATTTGGGAAGACACACACCTGTCTATAAAACGTCCCACATTTGACAGTGCATGTTAGAGCAAAAACCAAACCATGAGGTCGAAGGAATTCCATAGAGCTCTGAGACAGGATTGTGTCGATGCACAGATCTGCAGCATTGAAGGTTCTTAAGAACACAGTGGCCTCCATCATTCTTAAACAGAAGAAGTTTGGAACCACCAAGACTCTTCCTAGATCTGGCCGTCCGGCTGAGCAATCGGGGGAGAAGGGGCTTGGTCAGGGAGGTGACCAAGAACCTCATGGTCACTCTGACAGAGCTCCAGAGTTCCTCTGTGGAGATTCAAGAAACTTCCAGAAGGACAACCATCTCTGCAGCACTCCACCAACCAGGCCTTTATGGCAGAGTGGCCACACGGAAGCCATTCCTCAGTAAAAGGCACCTGACAGCCCGCTTGGACTTTGCCAAAGGGCACCTAAAGGACTCTCAGGTCATGAGAAACAAGATTCTCTGGTCAGATGAAACCAATATTGAACTCTTTGGCCTGAATGCCTCTGTTGACTTCCGGCGCCGACAGAGATGGCCGCCTCGCTTCGTGTTCCTAGGAAACTCTGCAGTTTTTTGTTTTTTTACGTGTTATTTCTTACATTAGTACCCCAGGTCATCTTAGGTTTCATTACATACAGTCGAGAAGAACTACTGAATATAAGATCAGCATCAACTCACCATCAGTACGACCAAGAATATGTTTTTCGCGACGCGGATCCTGTGTTCTGCCTTACAAACAGGACAACGGAGTGGATCCTATGCAGCGACCCAAAAAAACGACTCCGAAAGAGAGGGAAACGAGGCGGTCTTCTGGTCAGACTCCGGAGACGGGCACAGCGCGCACCACTCCCTAGCATTCTTCTTGCCAATGTCCAGTCTCTTGACAACAAGGTTGATGAAATCCGAGCAAGGGTAGCATTCCAGAGGGACATCAGAGACTGTAACGTTCTTTGCTTCACGGAAACGTGGCTTACTGGAGAGACGCAATCCGAAGCGGTGCAGCCAACAGGTTTCTCCACGCATCGCGCAGACAGGAAAAAACATCTTTCTGGTAAAAAGAGGGGCGGGGGCGTATGCCTTATGACTAACGTGACATGGTGCGATGAAAGAAACATACAGGAACTCAAATCCTTCTGTTCACCTGATTTAGAATTCCTCACAATCAAATGTAGACCGCATTATCTACCAAGAGAATTCTCTTCGATTATAATCACAGCCGTATATATCCCCCCCCAAGCAGACACATCGATGGCTCTGAACGAACTTTATTTAACTCTCTGCAAACTGGAAACAATTTATCCGGAGGCTGCATTCATTGTAACTGGGGATTTTAACAAGGCTAATCTGAAAACAAGACTCCCCAAATTTTATCAGCATATCGATTGCGCAACCAGGGGAGGAAAGACCTTGGACCATTGTTACTCTAACTTCCGCGACGCATATAAGGCCCTGCCCCGCCCCCCTTTCGGAAAAGCTGACCACGACTCCATTTTGTTGATCCCTGCCTACAGACAGAAACTAAAACAAGAGGCTCCCACGCTGAGGTCTGTCCAACGCTGGTCCGACCAAGCTGACTCCACACTCCAAGACTGCTTCCATCACGTGGACTGGGACATGTTTCGTATTGCGTCAGATAACAACATTGACGAATACGCTGATTCGGTGTGCGAGTTCATTAGAACGTGCGTTGAAGATGTCGTTCCCATAGCAACGATTAAAACATTCCCTAACCAGAAACCGTGGATTGATGGCAGCATTCGTGTGAAACTGAAAGCGCGAACCACTGCTTTTAATCAGGGCAAGGTGTCTGGTAACATGACCGAATACAAACAGTGCAGCTATTCCCTCCGCAAGGCTATCAAACAAGCTAAGCGCCAGTACAGAGACAAAGTAGAATCTCAATTCAACGGCTCAGACACAAGAGGCATGTGGCAGGGTCTACAGTCAATCACGGACTACAGGAAGAAACCCAGCCCAGTCACGGACCAGGATGTCTTGCTCCCAGGCAGACTAAATAACTTTTTTGCCCGCTTTGAGGACAATACAGTGCCACTGACACGGCCTGCAACGAAAACATGCGGTCTCTCCTTCACTGCAGCCGAGGTGAGTAAGACATTTAAACGTGTTAACCCTCGCAAGGCTGCAGGCCCAGATGGCATCCCCAGCCGCGCCCTCAGAGCATGCGCAGACCAGCTGGCCGGTGTGTTTACGGACATATTCAATCAATCCCTATACCAGTCTGCTGTTCCCACATGCTTCAAGAGGGCCACCATTGTTCCTGTTCCCAAGAAAGCTAAGGTAACTGAGCTAAATGACTACCGCCCCGTAGCACTCACATCCGTCATCATGAAGTGCTTTGAGAGACTAGTCAAGGACCATATCACCTCCACCCTACCTGACACCCTAGACCAGGGGTGTCAAAGTCAAATGGACGGAGGGCCAAATAAAAAAATCAGCTACAAGACGAGGGCCGGACTGTTCGAATGTTCATTGAAAAAATTTTAAATGACGCATATAGTCTAGTGAACCTAATTGAACCTACTGAAAACCTAACAAATATATTACAATATGATCAGATAAATAAAGCAATATTTTCTTATGGCTCTGTCAGTAATCTTTAATTTTCAACAGACACAAAAGACAAATTTCCTTTATATAAATATCCCCATAACATGAACATTAAATGAAAGAAACCGGTATTCAAGGCACCATCAGTAGACTATATTTTCTATTTTAGCAAAAGTGGGCTAAATTTACTTCAAAGAAAAAACAATAATAGCAATTTTCTATCATCCACTCAACTGAAATATTTTTAAAATATAATTGGATTGAAATACAAAAAAATAAAGTGCAAAAATCTATTAATCAAAAACAACACTTTGTTTAAGGAGAAGTAACATGCAGTGAAAACAAATATTAAATTTTAACTTTTAAACTTGAACTGAGTAAAAACTCTAAATATGTGATTGCACAGTAATGTTCACTTGTTTGAGGTTGAGGGTGATACTTGGTGGTGTCCCATCTTTTCCACAAGTTCATCAATGTTCGGGGTAAGGCTCTGAGCTGAAGAAATCCTCAGAATTGAGTGGAGGTGTTCAGCAGTAAGTCGACTTCTGTGTGATGTTTTGTTCAGGTTCATCAAAGAAAACAGTTGTTCACACAGGTATGTGCTGCCAAACATAGACAACGTTTGAGCAGCCTGGATGCGCAGCTGGGGCATTGTGCCGGGGAGGAAACGGGCGAACTCCGCAGCACCCACTGCCGCATATTTTGCCCTCAGTGCATCATTGCATTGGAGGTCAATCAACTCCATTTGGAGGTTTGGTGGTGAGCTTTCCACGTCAACAGCAAATGGGTTACCGAGCAGTTCCAACCTGCTTTTTTGTGCTTCAAAGTCAGCAAATCGGCGTCGAAAGTCAGCGGCAAGCATACCTATTTTATCAGCCAACTGTGTGCTCGGGAACGCACTGGTAGAGAGCTTCTCTTTCATGGTCTGGCAGCTGGGAAAGTGGCTCAAATTTTCTTTCCGCATCTGCGTCTCCCACAGAGTCAGTTTGGTTTTAAATGCCTTCACTGTACTGTACATATCAGAGATGACACGATCCCGACCCTGCAGCTGCAAGTTTATTGCATTCAGATGACTCGTAATGTCACACAGAAAAGCCATTTCACACAGAAACATTTCGTCTCGGAGTTGTGTTGTGTCTTTCCCTTTGCTGTCCAAGAACAGACAAATCTCCTCACGAAGCTCGAAACATCTTTGAAGCACCTTTCCCTGGCTTAGCCATCGCACCTCTGTGTGATAAGGCAAATCACCATGCTCCGTTTCTAACTCCGTCAGAAATGCCTTGAACTGGCGGTGATTCAAACCTTTGGCTCTGATAAAGTTAACTGTGCGCGTGATGATGCTCATTACATGCTCCATTTTCAAGGCTTTACCGCACAACGCTTCCTGGTGTATGATACAATGATAAGCTGTCAGCTCACCTGTCGCGTTTTCCTCTTGCATCTTTTCCCGTATCTTCGCCACCAGTCCGCTCCTGTGTCCACACATCGCAGGTGCTCCGTCGGTTGTCAAACCCACGAGTTTTTCCCAAGGCAGCTCCATCTCATTTACACATCTTGACACCTCTTCATACAAATCATGCCCCGTAGTTGTGCCATGCATAGGACGTAAAGCCAAAAACTCCTCTGTCACGCTTAGGTTGGAGTCCACTCCGCGGATGAATATTGACAACTGGGCAATGTCAGAAATGTCGGTGCTCTCATCCACAGCCAAGGAATATGCAATAAAATCTTTTCCCTTTTTCACAAGCTGCTCTTTTAGATTGATGGACAACTGGTCTACTCTCTCGGCAATGGTGTTTCTGCTCAGACTCACATTTAAAAAGAGTTGCCTTTTTTCTGGGCAAACTTCGTCACAAACTTTAATCATGCAGTTTTTGATGAAATCCCCCTCCGTAAATGGCCGGGCTGATTTAGCGATCTCTTCTGCCAAAATAAAACTGGCCTTGACAGCAGCCTGGCCTTGTGATTTGGCTTTTTTGAACAGAGCCTGTCGAGATTTGAGGCCTCGTTTTAATTCCTCTGCCTTTTGTAGCCTTTGTTCCATGTCCATATTCTTGTTTTTGTCCGCGTGTTTCGTTTCATAATGTCGTCTCAGATTATACTCTTTCAGTACCGCCACACTTTCTCCACACAGAAGACACACAGGTTTTCCAGCTACCTTCGTGAACATATACTCCGACTCCCACCTTGTTTGAAACCCCCGGTTCTCAGTATCCACCTTCCGTTTTGCCATTTTTGATGGGTATCTGAAAGTTAATTTTACTGTGATGCTGACGACTGCTGTGCCAATAAATATTGAAATGAAGCAGCCTACTGCTCGGTGCGTCACCTTTGCATTGTGGGAAATGTAGTATTGGTGCGTGTAAAAGATCTGCGGGCTGCCGGCTTGCTGCGGGCCGGTTCTAATAATAAATCAAGATCATCCCAGGGGCCGTAAAAAACCTTCTTGCGGGCCGGATGTGGCCCGCGGGCCTTGACTCTGACATATGTGCCCTAGACCCACTCCAATTTGCTTACCGCCCAAATAGGTCCACAGACGATGCAATCTCAACCACACTGCACACTGCCCTAACCCATCTGGACAAGAGGAATACCTATGTGAGAATGCTGTTCATCGACTACAGCTCGGCATTCAACACCATAGTACCCTCCAAGCTCGTCATCAAGCTCGAGACCCTGGGTCTCGACCCCGCCCTGTGCAACTGGGTACTGGACTTCCTGACGGGCCGCCCCCAGGTGGTGAGGGTAGGCAACAACATCTCCTCCCCGCTGATCCTCAACACTGGGGCCCCACAAGGTTGCGTTCTGAGCCCTCTCCTGTACTCCCTGTTCACCCACGACTGCGTGGCCACGCACGCCTCCAACTCAATCATCAAGTTTGCGGACGACACAACAGTGGTAGGCTTGATTACCAACAACGATGAGACGGCCTACAGGGAGGAGGTGAGGGCCCTCGGAGTGTGGTGTCAGGAAAACAACCTCACACTCAACGTCAACAAAACTAAGGAGATGATTGTGGACTTCAGGAAACAGCAGAGGGAACACCCCCCTATCCACATCGATGGAACAGTAGTGGAGAGGGTAGCAAGTTTTAAGTTCCTCGGCATACATATCACAGACAAACTGAATTGGTCCACTCACACAGACAGCATCGTGAAGAAGGCGCAGCAGCGCCTCTTCAACCTCAGGAGGCTGAAGAAATTCGGCTTGTCACCAAAAGCACTCACAAACTTCTACAGATGCACAATCGAGAGCATCCTGGCGGGCTGTATCACCGCCTGGTATGGCAACTGCACCGCCCTCAACCGTAAGGCTCTCCAGAGGGTAGTGAGGTCTGCACAACGCATCACCGGGGGCAAACTACCTGCCCTCCAGGACACCTACACCACCCGATGTCATAGGAAGGCCATAAAGATCATCAAGGACATCAACCACCCGAGCCACTGCCTGTTCACCCCGCTATCATCCAGAAGGCGAGGTCAGTACAGGTGCATCAAAGCTGGGACCGAGAGACTGAAAAACAGCTTCTATCTCAAGGCCATCAGACTGTTAAACAGCCACCACTAACACTGAGTGGCTGCTGCCAACACACTGACACTGACTCAACTCCAGCCACTTTAATAATGGGAATTGATGGGAAATGATGTAAATATATCACTAGCCACTTTAAACAATGCTACCTTATATAAATGTTACTTACCCTACATTATTCATCTCATACGCATACGTATATACTGTACTCTATATCATCGACGGTATCCTTATGTAATACATGTATCACTAGCCACTTTATACTATACTATGCCACTTTGTTTACATACTCATCTCATTTGTACATACTGTACCCGATACCATCTACTGTATCTTGCCTATGCTGCTCTGTACCATCACTCATTCATATATCCTTATGTACATATTCTTTATCCCCTTACACTGTGTACAAGACAGTAGTTTTGGAATTGTTAGTTAGATTACTTGTTATTACTGCATTGTCGGAACTAGAAGCACAAGCATTTCGCTACACTCGCATTAACATCTGCTAACCATGTGTATGTGACAAATAAAATTTGATTTGATTTGATTTGATTTGATTTGAATGCGAAGTGTCACGTCTTGAGGAAACCTGGCACCATCCCTACGGTGACGCATGGTGGTAATAGCTTCATACTGTGGGGATGTTTTTCAGAGGCAGGGACTGGGAGATTAGTCAGGATTGAGGCAAAGATGAACAGCGAGATCCTTGATGAAAACCTGCTCCAGAGCGCTCAGGACCACAGACTGGGGCTAAGGTTCACCTTCCAACAGGACAATTACCCTAAGCACACAGCCAAGACAACGCAGGAGTGGCTTCGGGACAAGTCTCTGAATGTTCTTGAGTGGCCCAGCCAGAGCCCCGACTTGAACCCGATCGAATATCTCTGGAGAGTCCTGAAAATAGTTGTGCAGCAACACTCCCCTTACAACCTGACAGAGCTTGAGAGGATTTGCAGAGAAGAATGGGAGAAGAATGGGAGACACTTCCCAAATATTGGTGTGCCAAGCTTACAGCGTCATACCTGTCACACCCTGATCTTAGAGATCCTTTTTATGTCTCTATTTAGGTTTGGTCGGGGCGTGAGTTGGGGTGGGCATTCTATGTTGTTTTTCGATGTTTTCTTTTCTATGCATTTGGCCTGGTATGGTTCCCAATCAGAGGCAGCTGTCTATTTGTTGCAGCTGTCTAGTTGTTTCCTGTTTCGATTTTCATTTCTTACATTCACTTTGTTGTTTTGTATTTTCGTGTTCTGCGATAATTAATATCATGGACATTTACCACGCTGCGTTTTGGTCCGATCCTTCCTACTCCTCATCTGATGAAGACGAAGATCGTTACAATACCCAAGAAGACTCGAGGCTGTAATCGCTGCCGTAGGTGCTTCAACAAAGTACTGAGTAAAGGGTCTGAATACTTATGTAAATGTGAAATATTTCAGTTTTCTTTTTTCTTTTTTTTAAATTAGCAAACATTTCTAAAAACCTGTTGTTGCTTTGTCATGATGGTCTATTGTGTGTAGATTGATGAGAAGAAAAAATATATAGAATATATTTTAGAATAAGGCTGTAACGTAACAAAATGTGGAATAAGTCAAAGGGTCTGAATACTTTCTGAAGGCACTGTATCGACATAAATGGAGTGAATAAGTGGCTTTGGATACAAGTGACTGCTATATGACCATATTGAGTGAGGAGCTGCTATGAGGATCAGTCTAGATTAACAGAGATCGGGATATAAACATGTCTGCTATATGACCATATTGAGTGAGGAGCTGCCACTAGGATCCATCTAGATTAACAGAGATCGGGATATAAACATGTCTGCTATATGATCATATTGAGTGAGGAGCTGCCACTAGGATCCATCTAGATTAACAGAGATCGGGATATAAACATGTCTGCTATATGATCATATTGAGTGAGGAGCTGCCACTAGGATCCATCTAGATTAACTGAGATCGGGATATAAACATGTCTGCTATATGATCATATTGAGTGAGGAGCTGCCACTAGGATCCGTCTAGATAAACAGAGATCAGGGTATAAACATGTGCAAACACTGCCATTACCCAATAACCAGACACACGTACACACACGTACACACACACGTACGCATGCACAGACACAGACACACACAAACAGGTGCTAATGGTCTGACAAATAAACAAACAAAAGCTTTGGCACAAAAATACAGTTTCATCTTGGGCAGAGGCACAAGCGCCAACTACATGCACACACACACGCACGCGCACACACACACACACACACACACTCCCGCAGTAGGTTAGAGGATTAACAGAGAGCCTGTAAACAGATAGTGGAAGATGGCGATGTGGTTCAGAAGTTTTTTGGGGAAGGATTTGAACATATTGTTCCTGACCATGTGTTCCTCAGCGACATGGTAAACACATGGCTCGAATTACCTTCCTCCACTATACGCCTCTTACACTCCTTCTCTCTCCTCAATTTCTCTCCCACTCCAATCCTTCTTTCTTTCTCAGTGTATTTATTTCTCTCTCTCTCTCTTTTTCTGTCTCTCTTGCACTCCTCTCTCTCTCTGTCTCCCTCACAAAGATTCCCACTCTCTATCCCTAACCCTTCATCTTCCTCTATCCCTCTATCTCTCCTGCCTTTCCTTCTTTCCCCAGCACCCAGTTGGGCAACTCAGTGTGGCTGCGGCAGACTGCTCTAGTGTTTGGCAAGTAAAGTGTTTATACCACCCAGTGATGAATCATGTTATGTCACTAAACATACCGTGAATACCCCACGTGCCATAACCCCCCCCCCCCCATGTGTACACATCTAGACAGGTTCAGAAAATAGCCTACATCATGGAAGCAGCTGTATCGTGTTTATGCCGAGTCATCACTTGACTTCAGGGCCCATATTCATCAGTCTTAGATTAGGAGTGCCGATCTAGAATCAGTTTCAGCCTTTTAGATCATAATGAGTAACTTTACATGGACAGAGAATCCTAGATCAGCACTCCTACTCAGAGACGCTTTATGAGGAAGACAGTGGAGTATTACAGTATGAGGACAACAGTGGGGGCTGCTGAGGGGAGGACAGCTCGTAGTAATGGCCGACATGGAGGGGATAGAATGGTACCAGTCCATTCACTCCATTCCAGACAATATTATGAGCCAACCTGCCCTCAGCAGCCTCCACTGGAGGAGAAACACGTGATCGCATAACCTTTCAGATGAGAATTCACAGGTGATGCCCTGCAAACAAAAACTGTGTCGCTGTGACACACACTCTGTGCTGTTAACATACAGTGTTTTTAGCTTACATATCTGACAACTTTTAGGATCTTTATTTAAAAAGTAATTGTTATTCAACATGTCCTTACCTGGGATGTGAACTCTGTTTCACTGCATTCTCATCGTCCTGCTGTGCCACCATGTCTGTGTCAATAACTGATTTCAACTGTATTCCTACACTTTGTACTTCAAAGTACATCTCAGCTTTGTTAAAAAAAAACACTTGAGAAAAACTATTTTATTTATCATAGTGATTCGGGAGTAAAATTTAAGCAGAATAATATGCCCCAACAACATTAGACAATAATACAGAAAACCCTCAAATGACCGAATCCAGTAAATGAAATCAATGAGAGAATAGTCAGATTAACTGATGACTGAAACAGCAGTGCAGATGGCACATTTTTGCTACTTGCGGAGATGTATTATAGGTATTGAATGTGTATGAGAACACTGCATACTTGTGGCGCAATCCTGAGGTTGTTAGTTCAGAGATAGGGTCATACTTTAGCTGAACAGCAATACAATTCCGAAAACACATGTTTTCACATGTGAAATGACACATGAAGTGTTCAAATGTTCTACATGTGAAATCATGTGGTTCAACATGTGACAACACTACACTATTAGCCAATTGCTGTTCATTTTTTAGGGACATTTTTATCATTTTACAGTAAATTTCTACAATAATACAGTAGGATACTGTATTAGTGTTTTGCTAAATATTTACTTGCAATGCACTTGGGTAGGGTATTTACTTGGCATGCCTCACGCTCAATAGCTTTTAAACTCACAGGATACTTTAGATGCATTCAACATTGGTTCGCACATTTGGGCAAAAACCCCCACCCGGGATTTGAACTCACAACTTCTAGGACGCGAGCGAGTTGAATTTCCTGCTTTGCCAACAGGTCTGTGGACATGACAGAGATCAACCACAGTTATATTGGCAAGAATACATTTCTGCACTTGGCTAAAAGTTGCCCGTAATCAAGTAAATAATTGTGCGATTATCTGACAACGCCAACAAAAAATGTGCAGTGCTCAGGGACGCATGTTAAGTTTTGGCCGTGTCGGAGGTGTAACTGCGTTACGTTGCAGTGTTGTTCTCTAGTTTACAAAAAGGTCAAAGGTACACATAAGGCACCCTCAGAGGAACTCACATGGTACTGGTTGGTACCTTTTAGGGTACATGTTCAGATCATCTAGTATAATGGTACATTTTTCTCCCCAATATATTCCATTTAATGCTGTGTTCGTAACCATGTGGAGGATGGGAATTTACCAGTTGTGAAGTCGTAAATACCAATTGGAACTCATTGAGAATCACTGATTGGCTAATGGCCAACAAGCTGTGTAACCTTAAACTAAAAGTACAGTTATCACGCTTGTAAACAAATTAATAGATGTATTTTTGTTAATAATGTTTTGTTGGTGCATTTAAATGCTGTTAAAGTAAAAGTATTTTCCTCAGTAGTTGACGTCAGAGGTCAGTATGTGGGAGAAATGGGAGCTCAGGATGATAGACGGGTTTTCACTAGAGATTACCAGTTGGAGGGCTGTTTAAATGGATTATTCCCAATCGTATTTGGTAAAGTCCCACTTGTTTACGAACACAGCGTTATGCTCCATTCATGTGCTGCGTTCAGTGGCTCATTAGCATATTTGGGGGCATGGTCTAAAATATGCTGCATTTGTACCAACCGTCAGTCGGAATGTTGTGCCAGAAGGACGGAAGGTCGAACAAATGTTTTTATGGACAGTGACAGTTTTATAGTCTTTGTAAGAGCTTGTGACAATCAAGCACTGCATTGTGAAGGGGTTACTTTCAATGAGTATGACAGATCTATAACACATTTCTAAGTGAATTTGGTAAGGTCTCCCAAAAAGTTACATATTGAAACTTTAAAGTCCCGACTGTGTTCACAGAGCAAAAATATACAAGATTTTACAGTAATTTAAATCAGAATACTGCAGCATACTGTCATTTAATAGAAATACAGTTGAAGTCGGAAGTTTACATACACCTTAGCCAAATACATTTAAACTCAGTTTTTCACAATTGCTGACATTTAAACCTAGTAAAAATTCCCTGTCTTAGATCAGTTAGGATCACCACTTTATTTTAAGAATGTGAATGATTTATTTCAGCTTTTATTTCTTTCATTACATTCCCAGTGGGTCAGAAGTTTACATAAAGGTAGCATTGCCTTTAAATTGTTAACTTGGGTAAAATGTTTCGGGGAGCCTTCCACAATAAGTTGGGTGAATGTTGGCCCATTCCCCCTGACAGAGCTGGTGTAATTGAGTCACGTTTGTAGGCCTCCTTGCTCGCACACGCTTTTTCAGTTCTGCCCACACATTTTCTATGGGATTGAGGTCAGGGCTTTGTTATGGCCACTCCAATATCTGGACTTTGTTGTCCTTAAGCCATTTTGACACAACATTGGAAGTATTTTTTTTTAAACTTTATTTAAAAAGGGAAGTCAGTTAAGAACAAATTATTTTCTTCAATGACGGCCTAGGAACAGTGGGTTAACTGCCTGTTCAGGGGCAGAACGACAGATTTGTACCTTGTCAGCTCAGGGATTTTGAACTTGCAACCTTTTGGCTACTAGTCCAATGCTCTAACCACCAGGCTACCCTGCCGCCCCAGTATGCTTGGGGTCATTGTCCATTTGGAAGATCCATTTGCGACCAAACTTTAACTTCCTGACTAATGTCTTGAGATGTAGCTTCAATATATCCACATAATTTCCCTTCCTCATGATGCCATCAATTTTGTGAAGTGCACCTGTCCCCCCTGCAGCAAAGCACCCCCACAACATGATGCTGCCACCCCCGAGCTTCACGGTTGGGATGGTGTTCTTCGGGTTGCAAGCCTCCCCCTTTTTCCCCCAAACATAACGATGGTCATTATGGCCAAACAGTTGGAGTGGTTGAAAATCGAGACTCCAACCTAAGTGTCTGTAATCTTCTGACTTTAACTGTAGCACCTTCAAGTTTTTTGTATATATTTACTTTATTTTTACTGCAACTTTAAACAAAGTACAAAAGTGTATTCTTAGCAATAAATATATAGCCGATCTCCATTATGTCCACAGACCTGGTGGCGCAGCAGGAACTTCAGCTATATACCAACAAAGAGGTTGTGAGTTTGAATCCCAAGAGAGATTGAGTCTCAAGTAATCAGCCTACAGCATTATACTGTCCATTTACACCCTAAATTATCTGTAGAAATGTTGTCATCTGTATTTACATGCTATCCCATCTTGAGATTTTGCCTCCCCATGTTGTCACAGTTATTTCACATTAATTTCACATCAGACCATGTTGTCACCTGTAGTTTTATGTTATCACATGTTGCTTCACATTAAAGCACGTGATCAAATGAGATCACACGAGATCACATGTGTTCACGTGAAAATCAGGTGTTTTTTCCATAAGGGAAGTCAGCGGCTGCACACACACACTCTCCCACCCCACCCCTCCTCCTCCTCACCCTAGCCCCAGCACTCTGCCTATTGCAACACAGAAAGTTCTTAGTCCTGGTGGAACCAACAGGTGGAACCTCTTGGCCTCACTCTAATTAACCCATAGAATTAGAATTCCTGGAACACAGGAACACACATTCCGATTCTATGCTACTGACAATGGTCTGAGGAGTCAATGTTCCCATTCTATTAATTATATTGCTACACTCTCACTTTACTACTAACCCTATCATTTACTTGAACAACCTATTTCATCACATCAATCAGCTCATAGATAGATAATGCACATTCCAGTCATAATGGATGATGGTAGTTAGTGAATGTCTTTATTGTCTTAACAATAAATAGATTTCCTTTCTACTCTCCTTTTTATTGTAGATGGGTACAGAAGAAAACCTTCAAATGTGATAAGATTATACATTCATTTTGTTTTTCAGATTGCACATGATCCCTTTATTACCATGAGACAGTAAAGAGTTTATGGGCCTAATCATCTTTGCTCTTTCTCCACTCTGACTCTAGCTCTAATGCAACCCGGATATATCATCTCTGTAGGATCCTAAAAGCTGCCTGGTAGGATGGTTGTGACAGTGGTAGAACCCCTACGGACTGGATCTAATAGCCTGTTAGGTTGACTACTATACCCTCTCTCTGGTCTCAGTGGCACCACAGCCATTACCTCTGTGTTTGCATGTTATTGTTAACATTTCCCAGCCACTGAGCAGTAAACAGGTTGAAAAGCCACAGTTACACATTAACCCTCCATATCTGGAGAATCTTTCTGCCTTTGACCTTACATTTCATCACCTACAGAGGCAGAGAGATGGAGTGTGTGGGTGTGTGTGTGTGTGTGTGTGTGTGTGTGTGTGTGTGTGTGTGTGTGTGTGTGTGTGTGTGTGTGTGTGTGTGTGTGTGTGTGTGTGTGTGTGTGTGTGTGTGTGTGTGTGTGTGTGTGTGTGCGTGCGTGCGTGTGCATGCATGTCTGTGTGTGTGTGTGTTGAAAGAGGACTGGTTTATGATATCACCACGATAAAAGCACAAGAACAGCTGAGTCAGGAAATGCCACTGGAGTTCACACTCAGTACATTCTCTCTAATTTATCCCTCTTGATACTCCATTCTTCTTCTACACTCCTGTCTTTTTGTCCTGGTTATTTGTGGTTTTAATTATCCTTTTTTTACCCCCTCCCCTTCTATCATTCTCCATGTATTTCTTAACTCTCAATTATTTATTCCTTTTTTCCTCTATCCCTCTCTCTGTCTCTCTCTCTATCCCTCTCTCTCTATCCCTCTCTCTGTCTCTCTCTCGCTATCCCTCTCTCTCTCTATCCCTCTCTCTCTATCCCTCTCTCTCTGTCCCTCTCTCTCTCTATCCCTCTCTTACTATCCCTCTCTCTCCATCCCTCTCTCTCTATCCCTCTCTCTCTCCCTCTCTCTCTCTCTCTCTCTCTCTCTCTCTCTCTATCCCTCTCTCTCTCTCTCTCTATCCCTTTCTCTCTCCCTCTCTCTCTCTCTCTCTCTCTATCCCTCTCTCTCTCTCTCTCTATCCCTCTCTCTCTATCCCCTCTCTCTCTCTATCTCTCTCTCTCTCTCTCTCTCGCTATCCCTCTCTCTCTATCTCTCTCTCTATCCCTCTCACTCTATCCCTCTCTCAATTAAATTAAATTAAATTAAATTTTCTTTATTGTCATGACGAAACAATGTACATATTGCCAAAGCTTATTTTGGATATTTACAATATAAAAATAAAAATGAGAATCAAAATTGTCAACGGGACAACAGTAACAACAATAACCAAGTGTCAAAATAACCATACATTCAACAATAACAATAAGCATACAGTAGAGTACATGTGCAGGTTGGTTGGTCTGTCAGACACTGTCCCTCAACTTATGGCAGGCAGCAATGTAGTGCGCTGCCAACCCACAGCTCTCTGCGTCCTCCCCCAACAGGACGAGTAGCCTACTCTCATCAGAGAGGTCTTTGAAACCTTGAATAAGGGTCTCTGTCTCGCTCTCTGTCTCTCTGTCTCTCTCTCTCTATCCCACTCTCTCTATGCCTCTCTCTAGCCTGTACTAGCCTGTACTTTGTCAAGGTTTTTCTCAGGTTTTGATCAGTAACCATGGTCAAATATTTAGCCACAGTGTACTGTCGATTTAAGGCCAGATAGCACTGCATTTTGCTTTGTGTTTGTGCTTGTGTTTCCCAATAAGGAATATAGTTTTGTTTTGACTGTGTTGTAATTTGGTTTATACTGATTGATTGGATGTTCTGGTTCTGAGGCGTGTTAGCAGAACAGGTTTGTGAACTCAGCCCCAGGACCAGCTGGAAGAGGGGACTCTTTTCTTTGCTCAGCTCTTGGCATTGCAGGGCTTGGTAATGATATGAGAGGGGGTCACTGTATTTTAGATATTTCCAAAACTTAATTGCTCAAAAAAGAGTGTTATTATTAGTGGATATTGGCCTAATTCTGCCCTGCATGCATTGTTTGTAGTTTTCATCTGGACATGTAGGATAATCTTACAGAACTCCTCATGCACGGTTTCAATGGGGTGTTTGTCCCATTTGATGAAATCTTGTTTTGCAAGTGGACCCCACACCTCGCTGCCATAAAGTGCAATTGGTTCAATGACATATTCAATTAGTTTTAGCCATATTTGAATAGGTATTTCAATTTGAATTTGCTTTTTAATGGCGTAGAATGCCCTGCGTGCTTTCTCTCTCAGTTCATTCACTGCCTCATTAAGGTGTCCAGTTGAGCTTATTTTTAAACCTAAGTAATTGTGGTGTGTGCAGTACTCTATATATTTTGTACCAATTGAGAACTTTAGTCTAATTCCCTGAGATCTGGATCTTCTCTGGAAAATGATTATTTTTGTCTTTTTGGGGTTTACTGCCAGGGCCCAGGTCTGGTAGTACTGCTCTAGCAGGTCCAGGCTCTGCTGTAGGCCATGTGCTTTGGGTGACAGCAGGCATAGGTCATCTGCGAAGAGTAGGCAATTAACTTCTGAATTGTGGAGACTAACACCAGGGGCTGAGGATTTTTCTAGAATAGTGGCCAATTCGTTTATGTAAATATTGAAGAGTGCAGGGCTCAGATTGCAACCCTGGCGAAGGCTCCGCCCCTGGTTAAAGAATCCTGTTATTTTCTTGCCAATTTTAATGCTGCACGTATTGCCAGTATACATTGATTTAATTATTATGTCATATGTTTTACCCCCTACACCACTTTCAATAACTTTATAGAACAGTCCTGTATGCCAAATAGAATCAAATGCTTTTTGGAAGTCGATAAAGCAAGCGTATATTTTTGTGGACATGTTTATCTATCAGGGTGTGTAGGGTGTAAATATGATCAGTTGTGCGATGTTTTGGTATAAATTCAATTACACTTTTACTCAAGACATTGTGCTTATTAAGGAAGTTTAGAACTCTTACATTTATATACTACAGAAAACCTTCCCCAGGTTACTGTTCACACAAATGCCTCTGTAATTGTTAGGGTCAAATTTGTCTCAGTTTTTAAAGATTGGGGTTATGAGTCCTTGATTCCAGATGTCAGGGAAATAACCTACACTCAGGATCAAATTAAACTGTTTTAATATAGCCAATTGAAATTTTGCACTAGTGAGTTTGAGCATCTCATTTAGGATGCAATCAGGTCCGCATGCTTTTTTAAATTTGAGAGCCTGAAGTTTCTTATAGAGCTCCTGGTCAGTAATAGTTTAGTTTCTTATAGAGCTCCTGGTCAGTAATTGAGGAGTCCAATGGATTTTGATTGTCCTTTATGGCTTTTTCTAATCCATTCCAACTTCTCATGAATTTGGCGTTGTTCTGCGTTTGTGTCAATTTGAACGGTGTTGTAGAGTGTTTTAAAATGGGTTGTCCACATGTCACCATTTTGTATCGCTAATTCCTTTTGTTTCGATTTTTTTCAGTTTTTTCCAATTTTGTCAGAAGTTGTTTGTGTTTATGGACTCCTCAATTAGTGTCAGCTGCTTGCTGTTGTACTGTGCTTTTTTGGTTCTGAGTGTACGTTTAGAGTTTTAAAGTATCTGTGCTTTTGGTTGGATAGTGTTCTAAGTTTTGTCCTTATAATTTTACAATCTGCATCAAACCAGTTGTCATCTGTGATCTTTTTGTTTTGTTTTTTATCAATTTCAAATGTGCTTCTTTTGCCGTTTGCCTGAATATATAGTTGATGTTTTGTACGGCTAGATTGATGCCTTCTTTACTGTGAGTGAATGTGGTATCCAGAAAGTTATCTAAGAGTGTTTGGATATTTTGGTTACTGGTTGCTTTCTGGTATTCTTCTGTGCTGATTTGGGCCCATCTGCATGAATTTCTGATGTTGTACAGCTTACTGGGCTGTGCATGTCTGGTTGTTTCCATGTCTCTCTCTCTGTCTCTCTCTCACTATCCCTCTCTCTCTATCCCTCTCTCTCTCTCTGTCTCGCTCTCTCTCTGTCTCTCTCTATCCCACTCTCTCTATGCCTCTCTCTGTCTTTCTCTACCACTCTCTCTCTATCCCTCTCCCTCTCCCTCTATCCCTCTCTCTCTCTCTCTCTCTCTCTCTCTCTCTATCTCTCTCTCTCTCTGTCCCTCTCTCTCTATCCCTCTCTCTCTGTCTTTCTCTCTCTATGCCTCTCTCTATATCCCTCTCTCTATATCTGTCCCTATCTGTCCCTCTCTGTCCCTCTCTGTCTCTCTCTATCCCTCTCTATCCCTCTCCTGGATGTAAGCAGGCATTGTCTGTCCTTATCTTGTTGCCCTAACGGTCCAGTGGTCAGATCAAACAAAGCCATCCAGCCATACACACACATACGCACGCACACACACACACACACCCCAGCATCTGCACACAGGGGCCTGTCTCTACCTCAGGTCTATTATGTGTGCCAACAAGCCACTCTGCAAACAGACAGATCTTTCTGAACCTGCTCACTGCTCTGTCCCAATGATCAAGAACAGAAGGAACACACTGTGCCTACTCTCTAGTCTAGCTCACTGTCTATTGTCTCTACACAGATGAGATTAGAAGACGCATTAGTACACACACATAGGCTATTAAGATTACTGTCCATTCGATTAACACAGTACACTTAGAAGCATCAGTGATTATCATAAAAAGCACTGTGTGATGTTAAAAGGGCTTTATAAAACGATTTGATCAATTGATTGATTTATTAAGTGCTATTCACCCTTTCCCCAATTGTATCACTTGTCTAATCACGTGTGGTCATTCATTTAGTCTACTATCAAAGTCCTATATTTATATGTTATATGTATTATTTTGTATTTTTAATCCCAGCCCCCGTCCCCGCAGGAGGTCTTTTGCCTTTTGGTAGGCCGTCATTGTAAATAAGAGTTTGTTCTCAACCAACTTGCCTAGTTTAAATAAATGTTCATTAAAAAATCAATGTGCCACTCCAGACAAAAGGCAGTTAGAGTCAGTTTGATTTAATCAATCACTGCAAACAGGACAAACAAAATGTTCCCTGGGTTTCACTCTCAAACCTGATCAAGAGTTATCACGTACTACCAGAGGAATAGAAAAACAATGAATGACGTAGTCATTAGAAGACGCTGTCATCCAGAGAAACTTATTGTAAGTCTATTCAAATAAGGAAATACATGGTATCGATCATTTCCTGACAATCTTAACTGATTTCAGAGCAACCAGAAAAGATTCTCATAATTTCTGATGAATGTTTAAACTCCCACACCAATAGAAATGAACTTTAGGAACTTTAGGAACACCTTCTTAAAAATAAATCATCTAAAAGACAACCTTCTGCACTCCATGGTGTGACCTGGTAGCATGTTAAGTTGTGCTACTTTACTGTCTGGGAGTCATATTGAACATGTCATGACGAAACCCTATCAAATTAAAATGACAAAGCTGGTTTAGCTCATCACTGCAGTGTTAACACACAGAATCACATTTTCGGCTTTCATCACTAGTGCGCTAAGCACTCATTGGAACAAAGAAAGCACGAGTTGCATTACCTCAACTAATGATTTCTCAAAATAGCCTTCAGTACCAGCTGTGTCCCAAATGGCACCCTATATAGTGTTCTGATTTTTTTTTTTTATAGTGCACTATATAGGGAATAGGGTGCCATTTGGGACCCTCAGACTGCACTGCTGAGTGAAAGAGAAGATAAATATTACCTAGTGGGTGTTATTCACAGTGAACACACACTGACACACACACACAATGACACACATACAAACACACACACACAGTGACACAGAAACACGCACAATGACAATGGTCAGGCATTGAGGCCATTAACGCAGCGGCGAGTAGAGAAGAGGATCTCTCTTTACTTAGACCTCACATGCTGACACACACACACACACACACTGACAAACACACACACACACACACACACACACACACACACATACATACTGGCACGCACACTGGGCATGACTAGGGAAGCAGGTTACTGGGCCACTCAGAAACAATGAACAGCTCTGTGTCAGAGAGTTTCCTAACCACAGATCCAGGGTCAGATATTTGTAGATCGGCCTAATGGTTATGGTTAGGAATAGGAGTTGGATAATTTGGTCGAAGCAAGCCTATCTCAGCAATAACCCGTCCAGAACCAACCAGCTGGACACTAAAGTCTGGTGCTATGGCTAGACTTTGACCGGCCGCAAGGTTAATTTCCTCTGTTACAGCATCTCACCACTATCAAACATCAATCATGTCCATTATAGCAGAGGTGAGGCTCTCGATGTACACAGTCTCAAGGCCTTAGACACCTGCTATGATTCGGCTATACATCTTGAAAGACAGCTGGCCAGTAAATAAACACCTGATTTACACACACACACACACACACACACACACACACACACACACACACACACACACACACACACAGACAAACTATTAGCAGATAATCAAGGATAGCAGCAAGAGAGTAGCATATCAGCCAAACCCAAGAGACCTGCTAGAGACACATTTGCATACACAGTGTGCATGGTGTGTGGTGTGTGTGGTGTGTGTGCATTGTGTATGTGGTGTGTATGGTCTGTGTGCAATGCCAACAAGGTTGTCATAGGGGAAGTCAGAGAAATGCACTCTCTCCACCCTACGTTACATACAGTGCCTTTGGAAATGATTCAGACCCCTGGACTTTTTCCACATTTTGTTACGTTACAGACTTATTCTAAAATGTATTAAATAAAAAAACATCCTCAGCAATCTACACACAATACCCCATAATGTCAAAGCAAAAACAGATTTATAGTCATTTTTGCACATTTATTAAAAATAAAAATACAGAAATACCTTATTTACATAAGTAATCAGACACTTTTCTATGAGACTCACCTTCCAACAGGACAACGACCCTAAGCACACAATCAAGACAACGCAGGAGTGGCTTCGGGACAAGTCTCTGAATGTCCTTGAGTGGCCCAGCCAGAGCCCAAACTTGAACCCAATCAAACATCTCTGGAGGGACCTGAAAAACAATTTAATCAATTTTAGAAAAAAGCTGTAGCATAACAAAATGTGGAAAAAGTCAAGGGGTCTGAATACTTTCCGAAGGCACTGTATGTATGTAGGCTAATGGTATAGCTACTACACCACCAGCAAACACTAGAGGTGCAAGTGAACGTGCTACATTTAGGGTCAGGTGTGAGTGAGAGAGAGAAAGAGAGAAAGAAGGGGGAGAGAGAGAGAAAGGTGGAGAGAGAGAAAGGAGGAGAGAGAGTTTGTGCAGTATTCCACTATGTTTGTGTGGTGTTTTCTTCGGGTCGTACTGTATGGAGCAGAGGGGGGTTGAGGAAAAGCTGATTACTTGAATATGGGGAGGAGGGGAAGGGTATACAGGCTGAACTGAAGCCTGGTGGTGAGAAGAGGAGGGGCTAGTGTGGAAAGGGGCGGTCCTACTGTACTCATAATATGAAGGGGACATGTATATTTACCCAATATCTTGCTCATTGTTTAGTCAAACCAAGCTGCAAGGATACCGCTGAAGACCTGAAGACCAGAAAGGACATTTTCAGGTTCAGTTTTTGGGTGGGAGACACAGTTGTGTGTTTTTCAACCAGTTTTAATGGTGCGTAAAGGGATGCTCTGAGTCGGGTCTTTGGAGCTCTCACCTGTAGTCAAGGAAGCAGTGAAAGACGTTTTAGTTTTGTTTCGAAACGAATATTTTGTGACAGAAGGGTTCTTTCGCAGTATGTCACTGGAATACGCCATTCTTGTTCACTAAATGGACTATTGAATACCTGTTACTTATTTGGTTATATATTTTCAACAATACGTTTTTTTTTGTGTCATATGTCTAACAATTAAAATAGATTACCTGTGAAATATCACAACTTTGTTACTCAAATTAGACAGTCGCGTTAATAACGGTCAATACGAGATAAAAAGCTGTTATCTCATGTTTTTATTGTCGTTGCCCGCAGTGCAAACTAGGCATTTTTCGTATTTTATCAACTGATTAGGTAGGCGAACTTGTTGCAATTTCCTTAGAGCTCAGGTAGTGCGCCAGTGCAACATTCTAACAGTAAATACATTGGTATTCTGGACAACATGAGAATACAGGTTTAAAAACAAGTTTACATGACGTGTAACTGCACTGATTTATTGTTATATAAATTAACTATTTGCGGCAGTGCGTTGCCCATAACATCTGAAGGCTCGATTCGATTCGCGAGGTGTTGAATAGGCTACACCAGAATACTGCAACAAGTAAACAATTACTTGTATCTACTCATCTTCGACACTTTTGGGCGAAGTGCTGTGAAGTGTGCTGTGTGGTCTTACCGAAGCGCACGTCCAAGTGCTCTTTAGCTATCAATTTAGAGCGACCACAGGCACAGCTGCAGCAGCAAGTGTCACAGCGAGGACTGAACAACTCTATCACCAAAATGACGAACGGACCAAGGCAACGGGGCAGCGCAGCCGCGTCTGGCGGGGATGCTGTCTCCGAGTCCGGGAAGGAGTCAGGAGGGGTGGCTCTGAAGAAAGAGATCGGCCTTGTGAGCGCCTGCGGAATTATTGTTGGTAAGTGTCAAAAATCAAACATTGGATAGGATAATGTCTCTAATAATGTTCATGCGTATTTGCAAAGGCTGGTTTGCGAATACGTTATTAATAGGCGTAGTTAATTTTGAATAATAGCCTACTGTGACCCACCTGAGCTTTAGGTACACTGACTCAGAGAAAGTGTGTGTGTGTGTGTGTGTGTGTGCGTTCGTGCATAACTAGTTGGAAAACCAGTGCTATGAGAGTGAATTGGACTGACCACTGCTCAGAGTAGCTGAGAGCTGCTTTTAAGTATGTCATAAACATTATGAATAAGATTTGGTTTGGGTAGCATAAGGTCGCTCTCCTACTTACTCAAAATGGGACCTTATTAGTGAATCATTTTAAACATATTCTAATGTCGGCTAATTATCGTTGATGGCTATTGCATCACTTCAGCAGTTACCAGTCATTCAATTCAATTCGTTCTCTATCTCGCTGTGAGTTCATTAGTCAGTTAATCAGCAACACGTTGATCATCTCTTTAATCTCCAGCCCAAACTGAAACGGTCAGGACATTATCTCCAACATTGCTGTAAATGTCTGAGCTCTGAGCTGTAATTTCAAGAAAAAGGAACACTTTTTCACATTTACAATTTCTTTGTAGTTCCAAGTAATTACACCACCATTACCATTAGAAAGGGAAAACCCATGTAACCACCGAACTAGGCTTATATCACTTGTAAATCTG
The DNA here is from genome assembly GCF_045791955.1 of Oncorhynchus clarkii lewisi. Taxonomy (NCBI): domain Eukaryota; kingdom Metazoa; phylum Chordata; class Actinopteri; order Salmoniformes; family Salmonidae; genus Oncorhynchus; species Oncorhynchus clarkii. Next base: position 17,747,218 of record NC_092155.1, read on the forward strand.
TTTACCAATACTTATGATCAGAGCCATCTGATGTAGTTTATGCTTAGTGAAAGTGATCCTCCCGATATTCAAACACATCAGGGCCTGACTTTTTTTTTACGAGGAGCTTGTGTATGCACCAGTTGAGAAAGGTAGGCGCGCACAGAGGAATTTATGAGCACAATGCAAATCATTTGAGGCGTGTAAATCGATACACAGAAAAGGGATTTGTTGTTGTGAGGTCCAGGTGAATCAGTGGAGTGGTCTCTGGTCTCTGGTCTTTCAACCTTGAGGGAGATGACTCACTCACTGACAGGTTTCCATGGTAACTGAACTGACTGGATAGTCCCAGTGTCCTTTCTGTTTAGAGACAGAGTTGGGGGTAGAGAGAGAGAGCGAGAGAGAGAGCGAGAGAGAGGGGGAGAGAGAGAGAGAGGGGTGGGGGGGAGGGAGAGAGAAAAAGAGAGAGAGAGAGAGAAAAAAGAGATAGAGAGAGAGCGAGAGGTGGAGGGGGTCACAGCTAACAGAAAATGAAGCAGATATTGAAGGGAAGGCCCATGGTAGACCTCTCCTTTGAGCTCTATTGAATGAACCTGTATGAAGAGAGCCCCTATGTCCTGACTTCTGCCCCATAGACTCTCCACCATTCAAATATCATTCATTCATCTCCAACATAAATACTAGACATCGCCGTCATTAAAACAGAACGGTTCAAAAACTAAAATGGCACCCTATTCTTAATTAAAGTGCATTACTTTTGACCAGAGCTCTATGGGCCATGGCCCAAAGTGGTGCACTATATAGGGGATATGGTGCCACTTGGGTCACTGCCCTTGTTGGTTTTAAATGCAAAAGAGTGAAGAGACTAGAGGTGTGAATTGCTCCCACCCAGTCCATAGGTTCTTCATCTTCCAAATATCATTAACAGTTTAACCCACATCATGTAACCCCAATCATGAAAGTTTAAAAGAGCAAGCCAATGATTACCATAGTAGCCTACATGTCATGATGACACTCTAGTCTACAGTAAGGTCACTCTTTCACAAACACATCTGGGCCATATTCATTAATGCACACCAAAGCAAAATGGTTTGCAACAGAAGACGAAAACAAACATTTCTTATGGCATAAGTTTAGGTACTGTCCCTCCCTGTTTGAATGTTTTCTTCCGTACTATGCCAAATGAACACAACCCTGATCTCTCCTCTTATCTCACGTGAGAGGCCTTATCGTCAGATGACTGAACTCAAACTGCCATGTTCCAACTCTTCCCTCAGCCTTTGTTCTCTGTTCCCTTGAAGGGGACTGAGGGGGCGGGGGGGGGGGGGGGTTATGAGCTAAAGGTACAGTCAGTCAGATCTATTGTGAGTCCACCTTCACCCCCTTCTGGGTGAGGGGGGGGCTGAGGGGGGTGAGGAGGGGAAGGTGGCCTAATCAGAGTCAGCAGGTAGGAGTGTCAGTCAGGTGGGTGGATGATGGGGATTGCAGCAGCTCACCACATTCTTCACCTCCCCCTCCTCTTTTCATTCCTTCTAACATTATTTAATTCTTCATTCTTCACCTCTTTTACTCTGGGCCCATTAAACTCAAAGCTGGGCACTGCTGTAATGATAAGTGCTAATTGGCAGCGCTCTCTGAGGTGTGTGTGTGTCTTAGCGTCAGTGTGTGTGTGTGTGTGTGTGTGTGTGTGTGTGTGTGTGTGTGTGTGTGTGTGTGTGTGTGTGTGTGTGTGTGTGTGTGTGTGTGTGTGTGTGTTCTTTGAGAGCTTCTGGACAGTGTCCAAGCAGCAGGTTGCCTCAGCTGGGCAGTTTGTAGAGGGCTTTAGGGACAGGGAGGAAGTGAAAATGCGCTAATCTCCCTGGTCTTTGTAATATCACAGAACCTGCTCACAGCTGTAGCTCTGGCTTGAAGTCCCCATGGTACAGATCTAGGATCAGCTTCCTAACCTTAACCATTAGTGTAGGTCTCGGAGAGCCTTTTGCACATTACATCTGTGCTCAGTGTTCACCTGTCTGTGTTGTTCTGGGATGCTTGTCAGTTCATCACAGCTTGGAGCTTGGGAGCTCTGGTCAAGGGCCCTACCTCTGGTAAGGGGGCAGTAGACTGGGACACACTACACAGCACATTGTTCATGAAAGGGGATCATAAGTCTGATGTAAGCAATGTCTGCGTCTCAAATTGTCACCCTATTCCCTATAAAGTAGGGCACTGTGTTGGGGAATAGGGTGCCAATTGGGACGCAGCCTTTGTCTGAGTAAGTAAGCCTAGCACATGACATGAACAGCTTTGTCTGAGCTGTAGGCCTACCAGCATTGTTTGAGGCCAGTGATGTTTTAGTGTACATTCTCCTGCAGATTACACATGCTGGGTTTGGTTCTTACTTGTTCTAGTGGTTACAGAGACCTTTAGGTTTCATTCTCAATTCTCCACCATTCTCTCAAAGTGTGTGGATGCAAACTCCCCTTCATGGCGTGAACAATGGTGTAAACTACCACCTGCCAATGACTACACCAATCCTACCAGTCCCCTCTCATTGTCCCACCATTCACCCTATAACCTAACCCAGCCCCCTCTCATTGTCTCACCAGTCACCCTATAACCTAACCCAGTCCCCTCTCATTGTCCCACCAGTCACCCTATAACCTAACCCAGTCCCCTCTCATTGTCCCACCAGTCACCCTATAACCTAACCCAGTCCCCTCTCATTGTCCCACCAGTCACCCTATAACCTAACCCAGTCCCCTCTCATTGTCTCACCAGTCACCCTATAACCTAACCCAGTCCCCTCTCATTGTCCCACCAGTCACCCTATAACCTAACCCAGTCCCCTCTCATTGTCCCACCAGTCACCCAATAACCTAACCCAGTCCCCTCTCATTGTCTCACCAGTCACCCTATAACCTAACCCAGTCCCCTCTCATTGTCTCACCAGTCACCCTATAACCTAACCCAGTCCCCTCTCATTGTCTCACCAGTCACCCTATAACCTAACCCAGTCCCCTCTCATTGTCTCACCAGTCACCCTATAACCTAACCCAGTCCCCTCCCATTGTCTTACCAGTCACCCTATAACCTAACCCAGCCCCCTCTCATTGTCTCACCAGTCACCCTATAACCTAACCCAGTCCCCTCCCATTGTCTTACCAGTCACCCTATAACCTAACCCAGCCCCCTCTCATTGTCTCACCAGTCACCACCTGTAGAGGAATGTTGAAGTAAAAGAGAACACACACACACCAAACCCTATTCCAAAAGTCTACATCAATACCTTTGGCTTTTGTACTGTGTATTCTCCTCAGTCAACTCTGACTCTGCAAGTTCTAACATACAATCTTTAGCCCTGGCGTGCTATTCGCTGTCAAGGTTTATGAGCCAATCAGTCAGCTGAATCTGATTCTCAACCCCCGACCTCTGACCCCTACTGCTTCTTCAGATCTCTGATGGGGTGTGAGTAGTTAACCTGTCATCTAAACCAAGTCTAACCTAACACACACACACACACACAGACTCTTTCATGTTTCCTAGCTCTATAAACTGACTGCCAGTCTGATGCTTATATAGGCTGTCAGGGCATTGTTCCAATGTAGTGTAGGGGCCTCCTTAGTACACACACACACACACACACACACACACACACACACACACACACACACACACACACACACACACACACACACACACACACACACACACACACACACACACACACACACACACACACACACACACACACACACACACCTCTCCCCCTTTCTCTCTCTCTCTCTCTCTCTCTCTCTCTGTGTCTTCTCATTCTCAGTGCTAACTCAGCACATTGTGTTTCCACTCTGTCTGCTGGCTGGCTGGCTGCTCACTGCTGTTAAAATTAAATTCTCTCCTCTCTCTTTGTGTGTGTCTCTCTCTCTCTCTCTCGTTCTTCTACTTTATCTGTCTCCTTCGTTCTCACCATTTCCCTCTGTCATCCATTGTTCACTACACCACTCTTTAAATCCCAACATTCTGTTTGTCTCCCTCCGTTTTTGCCCTCCTTCTCTTCTCTAGGAAATCTGCTAAAAGGCTGAGCAATCAGATGTGTTAATGGAACATCTGTGTCAGAACTTCCTCCTCCCCTGGGTATGGTAACACGGTGTTGTCTCTCAGAGGTATAGAGCTCATGATTGGAAGAGGGATTCTGAACGGTGCTTTTGTTACACAAATGGTTTAGAATCCCTCTTTAAACTGCCTCCTTTGCTTCCACTCTGTTCCCCACAATTGATCTCCTGATTGAAAACCTGTGACAAATGCTGGTGTCACGTCGATAACGTTCCCTTCTCCCATCGTTATTAGATGGTGGAACTGATGTTCTCTCACCCTAATGTCTCCATCCCCCTTCAGCTCTTCCTACCTGTGAATAACACTGATGTCACGCTAGTAACCCCCCACCCCCCCTCTCCCTTCTCCTTGGTACCTCAAATAACTGTTGGTGTCACTTCAATAACAGTCCCCTCTTCTTCTCTCTATCCTAGGTAACATCATCGGGTCGGGCATCTTCGTCAGCCCTAAGGGTGTGATGGAGAACGCCAGTTCGGTGGGTCTGGCGCTGATCGTGTGGATCGTCACGGGCATCATCACGGCCATCGGGGCGCTGTGCTACGCCGAGCTGGGTGTCACCATCCCCAAGTCAGGGGGAGACTACGCATACGTCAAGGACATCTTCGGAGGACTGGCAGGGTGAGTGGCTGGATCTATGGTGCTTGGTGACCTTTGACCCACGACTGTATTCACTGATCTAACTCACTCACTCATTCTTATCCTCTCTGGTATCCTCTGCCCAGGACATATCACCAATCCTTTGTCCACATTGATTAATGTGTTTTGTAGTGTTCGCCCAGACGGTTAACACACACAGATCTTGTGTTGTAACAGTCTGGATCCATTTTGTATCAGAGTATTTTCAGAGAGGAATCCACCCAGACCAAAACACCTCAGACTATTGTTAGTGTCCCGTCAGTAGATCAATGAGAGGTTTACAATGAAACTAACTTTTACCCAGAACTAACTGATATTCTCCGTTTGAAGGCTTTGTCTAGTATGTTAGAATGGGTCTCGTACGGTTTCCTCCAGATGCCTCAGATGTTTAGGTTTGAAGTTCTTCGGGGCACATACTGTTTCCTTCTCTCTGTGATACCAAGTTACGATCAAGGAGTGTTTGTTTTGATGGTGTACTGTGTAGGAGTAGGAGGGTACAGCAGAAACAAGGTTGTTGATAACGACACCCCTGCGTTGCCGGGTGGTGGGGGTGGACTCTTCCGCAGAGTCTCTCCAT